>NC_045156.1:775000-872500 GCF_900700415.2 Clupea harengus
CAAATACATACAAAAAGATGAGATGTTGTGTTGTTCATATGAGATCCTTTAGCTAATTTAAAGCACAAGGTTTTACATAAAAACAACGTTTGGCAAAAACGTGTTTGTGATTAAGGTGTAAAAACCATTTGAATGATGTCAGTAAGTGTGAGTTCTCTAATTCCTTCTTCAAAACAATGGTCGCGTCACTGTTCAAAGCACAGGATTAAGGCCATGACCCAACTCAGTCTTGTCTAAGGTCATGTTGGTAAAAAAAAAAAAAAAGTCATGTTGGAAAGGTCATGCTGGAATAAACAACAACAATGAAATCGGAAGAAAGCCATCCTAAAATTCTAGAAAATCACTGACAAAGAGAAATTCTTATTTTCTTTAAATCTGTCACCTACTGATACAGAGCACGTTTACCATTGTTTTTCACTTGTCTGGATGTATTTAAAAAACTAAAGGCTTTACTATGTCTATAACTGAATGTCCCTAATCTCACATGACACACTTGACAGTGTCTGTCACTAATCTCACATGATGCTCTTGACATTGTTACTTCAGCCGTGCTGTCACTACATCTGTGTGACTCCCATACGACATCTCAATTTCATCCATTAAAAATGAGACGAAAAGACCTTATCAGCAGAGGACATGGAGAGAGGGAGAGAGAGAGAGAGTGGGGTGTTTAGTGTACAGTCCCAGCCTGCTGTTCCTCTGCGTGGCAGGGGGTAGGGGGAGAGTGCCCTGGGGCCGGGGCTGCCAAACGCCACCCCATTGAGAGGTCTGTCCGGCCCCGGATTTGGGGGCCTGGTCCGAAATGGTGATGAGTCTTGTGGAAAAGGCTCGGCGGACAGTGACGAGCAGCGTGTGTGCGTTACACAGATGCCGCCGAGCAGAAGGGCTGGGTGGCCACAGAGTGTCTGTCGCCTCGCTTCGCTCCGCCCCGCCTAATAAGCTCCCAGAGGGATTGTGGGCGTTGAGATTTGCTGGGGCAGTCCCCCCCACAGCCGCTACAAAAAAGTGAGGGAAAAAAATCTGGAGCTGCTGGGTTTAAATATCATATGCATGAGCTGAGCCCCATGAATGGCCTCTCTTAGCATCACTGCAGGGGGCCAAAGAGACAGACAAAGAGAGAGATGGGGAAGAGAGACAGCAAGAAAGAGGGTGAGAGAGAGAGAAAGAAGGGGAGGAAGGAGGGAAGAAAGAGACAGAGATGAAAAATGAATAAAAGAAAAATAGGCAGAGAGAGACCTCCTTTAAGGAGTACTTTAATATGTGGGGCTCTGGGTTTTAAAATGAGTGAATATAAATTAGAGGTGCTCCCTGCTTCCTGTTTCCTGACAATACGGCTGATGAGTGGTGTGGAGAGAATGAAATTTCATAACAACGGCAGATTTTATCTTGTTTTCATTCTGTCACTCTGTCATCACTCCATCAACACTCTATTGCCAAGCTCTTTTTCACACCTGATGTGAGCGGGGAAAGGGAGAGAACCAAAAGAATATTTCAAAACGTGACACATATAAGTGCCAAGGTTTATATAGAAATTTAAGGATGCAAGTATATGTTTAAGGACAAACTCACATCAAGTAGCTTGAAATAAGAACAGAGCCAAGTATGAATAAATGTGGTGGTTGTCTGGTTTGATTGTCAGATAGCTACATTGCAATTACACATGCTGCATGATGTTTGCATCCATGCATGATGCACATTTAGTGAGCAAGCCCCATGTATTTGCCTCATGCATTTTTAATTAAGTCTTATAAACAACACGTGCAGCACGCTATGTCAAACATAACCAATCTAGCTTTGTCAAAATTATTTAGCCCTCTGCTTTTCTGCTCACGTTTTGGCCTCTAGCAAACCTTAAAAAACTAAAATCTTGCTTGAATCATAAACTTTCAAATTTTTGTTGTTGTTGATGTTACTATTTATACTTCTGAGGAGCAACATCTGTCCAGTTTTACATACGAGTTACAACATCTGTCCAGTTCTGACACAAATCTTGTAAGTGAATCTCAAATGGATTACAGCAGAAAAGGGTTCTTTCCGGTCTGAAAACTTTCATTGACAATGACAGCAGATGCACATCTGTTTGAAGCAACTGAGGTGAACTCTGTCATTGTTTTTCACAGGTGAGTGACTGATATGACAAACAGGTCAAGGCTACCCATCTTCTCTCCTCCATCTTCTCTCCTCCATCTTCTTTCCTTCATCTGCTGTTCAGATAAGTTCAGTTCAAAATAACTCTTTGTATCTTGCTATATGCCCGAGCATAGCACATAACACATAGCTGAAAGCACATTTGAGCCAGGGTTATTGTCGTTCCTGAAAATCAACACTAAAACTAAAACTAGCAGTGAACAAAAAAAACGACAATGAACAATGGAACACAAACTATTACAAAATAGAATTGCAGTTAAATAAGCTTCGTTTTTGTCTTCCCATTGACTTTTAATGTGGTTCATATACCACTTTGTGCTGTTCTATTTTACTTTTTGTGAGACATTGGCTCAATAAAAAGGACCTATAATGAATGAAATAAATCATATTTGATGTCATGTATTCTTTCATCCTACCCTTTTTAGCTTCAAATAAATCAAAGCTTTCCTCATAATACCTGGAAAACTAAAACTAAATAAAAACTAAACTAAAACAGTAATTTCCACAAAACAGAAACAACTGTTCGTACAACTAACTAAAACTAAACTGAAACAAAAAACCAAACTGAAAGACGTTGCAGTGAGGGTAACATTGGGAGGTAGGATATGGTGGAGCTGTACGTCTTTCATGAATGCCAACAATGTGAGAGGTACATCGATGTTGACAATATAACATATTAGTAGTTTTCAACAGGACTGCTTCTGCCTTGATGTATTTCAGAAGATTCCTGCTGGCATTTTCCAGTGTTAGAACAATGAGGAGTTATTTGGAGAGTTAGCATATGTATATCAGTTCCTTGGAAAGCAACTGAACTAAACAAATGACAGATTGGATGAAAATGCAATTTACTAAGCATGAATGTAACAAGCCCACAAAGTCAATCAGAAAATCAATTTCCAACAGCCCGAATCCGCATACTAAGCACTTTCACACGCATGGGAGCTTGCCTTTGACCTAGTTCTGAAATATCTGATCTAAATGTCTAACTGACTATCCACTTGCCTTCAGGCCACTATGGACATCCGTGGTATCTCATTCCCCATTCTTGTCACCAGGCATCACACACCTGCTTGTCCTGTTCCGGACAAGTTCATCAGCCTTCAACAATCAAGTCAGCATTCTCTTCACAGGCTCCCCGAGGCAAACGCCTGTGCGTTCAGACTACTCTTGACTGACTTACTCTTGAATGTGGTAACACATCCTTATACGTATCACAGAGTTCCAAAAAAGTCGGCCTATTCCGTCTGCAGAGAAACTGACAGACTACCAAATGTCTTACCAACTCCTCCTCACAGCTACAAGTACGTCCAGTGACTGATAGCTGAGGGCGCTGAATAACGCTGAGTAAAAGTTCTATGGTCTGCTCTGTCCAGCGGTATGGCAGCAGGGTACTGTACACTCTTGGGTATCGCCATGCTGATTCATGATTAGAGCTCAGGGATAACAGACGATTACAGATCTGAGATACACTCTGAGCCTTCATATGATAGCATTAGCTAGGGGCCAAAAGTCAGGAGCATGATAGTAAACACTGGTGTTGGATCGAGGGCCAAACCTGATGTCTTCACTGAGGTTTGTATCTTAACCATTTAAACATAAGGACCAAGCAGATGTCCATTTTTCTACAAAACAAAAAAAGGAAGATCTTTAGAGGAAGAAAGGCTTTGAAATAAGGCTCTTAGTGACAAGTTGGTCCCTGAGGAGAAGGTGTGTCCTGGGGTCAGATTTAGGGTTAGGGTTCAAGTGTCATAAACGAGCAGGCGTGGCCGTTCTCCATGCATACGATTAGCACCATGTCTGCTACGCACAACAGCACTACGAAGAACACAAGGAATTTAGATTATTACCAGTCGTCTCGAATGACCAGTTCTGTTACAGGCCCTTGAGTGCACAAAGATTGATGACCAAAATGAAATCAGCTCTTCCACTTTCCTCTTGATACCTACACTTACACAGAGCGCATAGGTAAAGAGAGTAATACACTATAGGACCACTGAACACTGCTGGATGTAATTTGAAAGCACATTACAGACAGCAGAGCTGCTTCAGTGAGCTAATACACTTCCAGCCTCCGGTGCCCTCCAGCAGCAGCAGAAGCAGAAGCAGCAGCAGCAGCAGCAGCAGCAGCAGAGGGAAGCCCTCACATGGGGTTTAACCACAGCGCTCTATTGATCTCTCCTGCCTCCAGCCTAACGGGCATGTCTGCTCCTCTAAATGCTACAATCTAAACAAAGGCACATACCCATTCTGTCTTCCTTTCTCTCTCTCGCTCTCTCTCTCTCTCTCTCTCCCTCTCTCTCTCTCTCACCCACACAGTGACACACAGAACACATTCGTACATACAGGTACAAATGCATGCACAATTACCTTGGTAATGCAGCTATGGAGGGCGGAAAAACAGAATGCATGGTTGAATAGGCCTGCATCTTAATCTGCACTCCTCTTTCCTCCCCCTCTCCGCATGAAATCACCTTAATAGTCATTATCATTCGCTTCCTGCATCAGTTTCCAAATTAATGCCTCAGTGCTTCAGGTCTGTTTGTGTGCATTTGTGTGTGTGTGTGTGTGTGTGTGTGTGTGTGTGTGTGTGTGTGTGTGTGTGTGTGTGTGTGTGTGTGTGTGCGTGTGTGTGTGTGTGCATGTGTTTGTGTCTGTGGTTAAATGTGTACCTGTATGTGAGTGTGGTGTTTTGAGTGTGTGTGTGTGTGTGTGTGTGTGTGTGTGTGTGTGTGTGTGTGTGTGTGTGTGTGTGTGTGTGTGCGTGTGTGTGTGTGTGTGCGCTTGTGAGTTATTAGAGGAAAGATCATCAACAGCTTTCCCCCTTCGGCCCTTGAAGAAAAAGCAGCCAAGAAAACCACAGGCTGAGACAAGACAGGCCTGCTTGACTGTTGTTGTTATGATGTCCTGGCTGCTGTGGTTTGAGGTCTCCATGCTGTGGGATATATGAATTACAAGGGCCACTGATCACCTCATCTTCACATGTCACACAACCCCAACTGGCTGGAAGCTCACTCCTACAGGAGGCCTCACAACCTCTGTCACACTCTCACCGGGGTTCTTCTGAGAAACCACAATGTCTTTAGTGGTCACACTTCTAAACAAAAGATTGCCATTTTGTTGTTTTTCTCTCTTTTCTTAGCGAATGAATATTTCCTCAGAGTTACACCAATGGGAAATAAAACGAAACCAAAACTCTAAGGCAAGATAGTACAGTTTATAAACTCTGACACCATCATGTGGGCAGTTTGACAAACGGCATCCCCTGTTGTGTGTTTGTTGACAACGGGTGCCTCAAGTTAAGCTTTTCTGACCTACTAATAGATGATAAAACGCCATCTCTGCGGGTTAGCAGGTCCACGATATAAATAATGCACATCTAGTTGAGTGTGTAGCGGAGATTTTTTTCAGTGGATTTTGTTATGGGTCCCTGTGTTCCTGAAAAGTCCCTTTCATTTCTCTAGGAGGTGGCAGGCGATCTCCCTGAGGGACTGTGCGTGAGTACAATCTGCCATCGCTCTCTATATCTCCACACCAAACTCAGGGAGACCAGAGGCATACAGAAGTGGTAATTGCTTTCCCAAAAAAATTCTTACAGTCTGCATGATGCCAAATAATTACTGGGTAGGAAGGGCCTCGATCAGATATTATGTGCCAGCTTAGCGAGATTGATTGTGCCTGGAGCAACCCAACACGTTTGTAAAGGGTGATGAGGATAGCTCATTTGTTCTGCCTTTTCTCCTTGATTATTGTGTGCAAACTGGTTTCATCCTGACAGCTGCTTATTGCAGGACGTCCAAGCCAATCACACATTGAACACTTACGAGGGAGGGAGAGACAAAGTCGAAATACTGGTAATGTGAGTGTGCATGCCTATCTGTGTGTGTGTGTGTGTGTGTGGGGGGGGGGGGGGGGTGGGTAAGCAGGCCAACCTGGGCAAAATATTCCTCTTCAGCAAGTTTAAGGATTAAAAAAATGGAGCTAGTCAGTAACAGAGCAGGGTGTAATAACAATTCTTCTAGTATTTACTTTATTCTCCTTTCAGGGTATGAATTGCTTTCTATACTGTCTGAAGCTTTGAATTGATTGGGATGAGCTTAAAGATTACTGTTGACCCACAAACAAACACTGGACATCATCAACATGGAGCTTAAATCCACTGTAGCTGCTGTACTTGTGGTTACCTTTTCCCACTACAAACACCTTCAATTTTGTTTTTGAGGACACAAGAACGTTATCCTAAGTTTACCTGTTCCACAGAATAGTCAATAATAGGATCATCTAGTTGATACCATCTGATACCATAACCAGTAGTTTTATTTTCGGAGCTTTGACCCTAGTAACTAGGCTTGTCATCTTAAATATGCAAACTGGAATAACCACAATATCAAGTCACTGAACATCCTTTTCCTTGTTTGCTGTTCATTGAAAGAAAGCGAATTCCAAAAACCTCCAAAGTGAAATGCTGACAATCAAAAGGAGACAAAAGAAGGAGGTGTGGTTGGCTGGATATGGGGGTAGAGGCCGTTTAAAATGGACTTCTTCAAGTTGAACCTGAGAACTACACACTTCTCTGATTTACTATAGAGTTTCACAGAGACTCTAAAAGCTGTATTTATGGTAAGGACTTGTGAACTGAAATGTTGAACTGGTTTATGTACTCTCACTGGCAAGTACCTATTGCTTGTTCTGGCTGGACACCAGCAAAAGAATCTTCTATGACCGTTTATAGCACGTTTATTGAATTGGAAATGCTGACCCCATTAAAAGCAACTGAACAGACTAGACTGAAGTCACACAATGCTGCTCTGTTGTTGTTCCCAAATGATGTTTGCTTGTGTGTGTGTGTGTGTGTGTGTGTGTGTGTGTGTGTGTGTGTGTGTGTGTGTGTGTGTGTGTGTGTGTGTGTGTGTGTGAGAGTGTGTGTGTGTGTGTGTGTGTGTGTGTGTGTGTGTGTGTGTGTGTGTGTGTGTGTGTGTGTGTGTCTCTGAGAGACACAAACCGATAGAGAGAGACAGAAACATGGATCGATAGAGACAGAGAATGAGTTTGTGGTCACCTGTTTTGCAGAATCTAAATATCAATATTGGGCCAAAGACTTGCTGAATAACAATAGTGCCAAGAAGACCAATGCAATTGTCTGTACAAAGTCTTGATTTGACATGGTTTAATTAAGGTCCTGCTTCAATGTTTTCGAACATTTAACTCAACCAAAAGCATAAAAATAATGAATTTATCATTTCGCGTTGATAACACTATATGGATTTAGACTAATTTTGGGCCACACTGTGTGTCTTGGACCCATGCAGGATGTCACATGGCTTTTCTACCCATTGTTTGTTTTCCCAGGAAACAGGAAGCTTTGCTGCAGACTGGTAGGAAAGAGGGGTCTTTTAAAAAAAGAAGATTTTTCTCCCTTCCTCTTTCTTTAGCTCCACACCTTCCCCCTGAGAGACCTCAGCTTATAATCAACCATGTCCTCATGTTTTCACAAGGAAACATGTACATGCAAGTCCCTACTTTACAATTACACCTCAGCCATCGCATGGGAGGTAACCTACTATTCCCTGATACTGACAGAATATATCTTTAAAAGCATTTTAAGTTTAAACTGATTTCAAAATTGTGTAATTGTGGTGGCTTCATAGGCTACCACTTTAGAGAAATGTGTCAAAAAGGAGTGATGACAAAATCAAACCTCGTATGCAGGTAGCACACCACAAAAACGTAAAGAATACGTTTAAACTCCAAAGACTCGCAACCTTTAAGTCGACCATACATTTGCGCTGATATGAATCACTTTTTTAAACAGTGCGGCATCAAAACAAACCCAAATGCTACCAGAGGATATCACTCACAGGACAATAACGGACTGTGGTGCAAACGGCTTAAATAAGAAAGTAGGCTATCCGTGCGTAAATTATACTCTAGGTCGCGTAAACTGCACTACAACTTCTCAAATAAGCAAAAACACTTGATTTATCCAGTGTTCCAATGACATAAATCTCTTTACCTCTGACTACTGACGCTGTCGTATTCAGTCCAGGGACGCCGAGTCGGGCGATGCTTTATTAGCGACGTAAATGGGGCTCCCCCTTGCTTTTGTCTCCCTCAGCATTCAAAGTAATTTGTAGAAAAAGAAACTCAAGCGCGGGATAGACTACCCCGACTCCGTCTGGTCTCGCAGGATGGTGAGTCAGTCCACATATCTTTATCCCGCTTAGTCTTGTCTATTCACTCACATCTCCTCCGCCCCTCACTTTACAGCCAATTCACTGAACAAACGAATTTCCCACTACAGCCACCAACGTGACACGACCGCTGCTGACGCATCCGATCTGGACCCAGTGTAAAGTGAATACAAAGGCTATATGGGACTGCTGAGGATATACAAACACACCTCACCACACACCAGAAGACTCCTGTGTCTGTCACAAAAAGTAAAACACTAACACTTAAACAAACATATGAATAGATTATTATTATTATCATTATTATTATTATTATTATTACTACTACTACTACTAATACCACTACACGCATACACACATTTCTATCTATCTATCTATCTATCTATCTATCTATCTATCTATCTATCTATCTATCTATCTATCTCTCTCTCTATATATATATACACACAGTATATATATATTCCTCTTACCCTGTTACCTGCAGAAATTGTCTTTTTTATTGTATTGTTTCATCCTGGCCTCCCATTCCATACATTCAGTAACTTGCAGGCGAAATATTACCATACTAATGGAAGTCAGTGAAAAGCCATCTCTCAGAGCCATTCCCCACACTGTGCATTACACAATCTTGCTGACTTGCAAGCAGCTAGTGATCGTGTCATATCAGCAGCACATGCATCTTGTAAACCACTTTTTTACACATTTAATCCGCCTTGGAAATAAAACATGATCTGTAAATATATGTAAATATCAATATGTTAACGTGTTCGTGTCTTGGCAGGCTGCTCGTACGTTGCATTCCATTTAGTGTGCCGTAAATGAACCCTGCAGAGGAAGTGAAATATAGTGTGAGCAGGGAGCAAACGCCCACCGTTTTTTATTTTTTTTATTTCACACTTGGCTGCCTGTGTAAAAGGATGCTGGCACCACTCTCTCCCCTACATTCATCTTGATCTAGGTGATTATCTGGAGCAACGAGGTAATCTAATGAGTTTTCAGGGCTCTCAGCTCTTCAGAAAGTTCCTCTGCTCAGCTCACTGCACACACTGGGCTGGCAGAGCGGGAGCGTTCAAAACCCTGCGAACAACTCTCTGGAGAAACTGAATGTGGATTGTAGGTCAGACCAGCAGATTACACTCATGTTAGGTGGTTATATGCCCTTTGTTTCTTAACATGTGTGGCAACAATGCCAAATGGAACATTTTGAAGGTGTGCCTCTTTTGTCTATAAGGTTATGGATGAAATGATTTGTCATTTTGGCTGACAAAGCCCCTTAGTAGAGTAGGCTGAAATGTCTGACATTTACTGTAAGGAAGGAAGGGAGTGAGTGAGACACAGCAGACCAGGACAATGGAAAAGCCCTCACATCCAAAAGCAGGAAATAGGGGGAGAGAAAGAGACGGGCTGCATTGTGGGTTAATTACACCAATTTTCAGCACTCAGTGAATTTAGCCAGAAATTCAGAAACCCCCATATGCCACAACATTTAGCATATTCTGTCTCTTAACAACTGACATCTCACTAGCATCCTCTTGGGGTTTAAATGAACCCCCATCCCCCCTTATCAGCGAGCCCATCTCATTAGCCTTGTCCGTTAGAACCATATGTACAAACAGCATTTCTATCTAAATAAGTAGTTGTCCACTGCTTGTGCCTGTGAGCTGCTCCTACCATCAGCCTCCTCAAAAAAGGCAGGAGACATTATTTTTTTGTGGATGTCAACTGAAATGTGCAGCTTTCATTTTTTAATTAATTTCCCCTTATCAATCTACACCATGTCCCATAATGCCATGGGGGTGGGGGTGTGTGTGTGGGGGCAGTGGCAGTGGCAGGGACTGGGCAGCTGATGAGGGTTGAGGGGAAGCTGAACAGAGTGAAGTACAAAGATATATCCTCAATGAAAACCTGGTCCAGAGCACTCAGGACCTCAATCTGGGCTGAAGGGTCACCTTCCAACAGGTCAATGACCCTAATCACACAGCCAAGACAACACAGGAGTATCTTAGGGACAACTCTGTGAATGAATGTCCTTGAGTGGCCCAGCCAGAGCCCTGACTTGAACCTAAGCGAACGTTACTAGAAAATGTCTTTCCACCATCCCCAAATCCAGGTGGACAAAGCTTGTCACATCATACCCAAGAAGACTCAAGGCTACTGTAATCGCTGCTTCAACTAAATACTGAGTAAAGGGTCTGAATAATCAATGTGACATCAGTTTGCATACATTTCTAAAATCCTGTTTTCACTTTGTCATTATGAGTGTAGGATTTAGGCAATTTTACCAAAAGGCTGACACATATTTATTTATTATATATACTGTATATATACTGTATATGTGTGTGTGTGTGTGTGTGTGTGTGTGTGTGTGTGTGTGTGTGTGTGTGTGTGTGTGTGTGTGATATCAATAGAGTGGCTTACAGAAACAGTAGAATATGTTTGTATTAGTGCTGTCAGTTTAACGCGTTATTAACGGCGTTAACGCAAACCCATTTTAACGCCGTTAATTTTTTTATCGCGAGATTAACGCGATTTAAAAAAAAAAAATATATATATATATATATATATATATATTTTTTTTTTTTTGATTTACATTCTTTTTGGCCTCGCAAACTGTGTAGTAGCCTAACGTTACGGTTTGAGTGAAGGGTGAGCGCGATACGGCGAAATGGATGATAAAAAGTTTCTGAATGGAAAGTTTACTTTTAAAAGTTGTGTTGTGCAAAAGAAGCGAGCTTCACTGTTGTCTGAAAATGTCAACAGGCAGCTGGCTGAAAGCAAAGAAGTAGTAGGCTTACCTTTTATTGGTAACCTAACTGTTACGGTTCATTGTTTCTGAAATAAGAGGCCTGCTGCTATGTTCCCAGCAAACTTGAAAAAAAGATAATATTAAGCCATAGTTTAACTGCACTATAGGCTGAGTCCTTGTTTACCTGAAATGTGCACTTTATAATTTTATTTTGTACCGCCCTGTTTGGCAATGTTGGTTTTCAATAAAATAAAACATTTGCATAAAGCAAGCCAATCCACTTTTCCATGTTGATAAGGGCATTACAATTAAAATAAAAAGATGGAAAAAATAAATAAACGAAGGGACATTTAGAATAGATAAAAATTTGCGATTAATCGCGATTCATTTTGAGTTAACTATGACATAAATGCGATTAATCGCGATTAAATATTTTAATCGTTTGACAGCACTAGTTTGTATCAATGTATCAACACTGATATCTGAGAAAGCAGATCAGACCTTACAGCATATACAGTAGTCATTTAATCATATCAATAATCCCCTAACTACATCCTAGAGCTCTGGATGAATATTAAAATATTGTGATTTTTATTTTTCAAATGCGATTCCATAATTTATTAGCACAGGTTTGCAGCACATAGAGGTACTGTAAAAATTGGATAGAAATGGACAAACTGATACAATGGATATTACGGGGGATTATCTCAATCTATGATCCTTGGCATGGAGCAGATGTCAAACAAGGAGAGGTTACCTCTCTGCCAACACACTATACGCCTGCCCACCGGCCGGGCCTATTGTTGTTCTGTGGCTTGTCATCAGCTTTTCAAGCTTGTCTTATTTGACAGCCATTGGGCTTGAAGTCATATAACTGCTGTGATTTGAGTAACCCCCATTGGGGAGACACAAAGAGGAAAAACCTCACTTTGCTTTTCATCATTTAGCTATCAGTGATCAGATGTCATATTCTGAAATGTACACATCCATGTACCGTATAATTCACTGAGCCTATGCTTTCTTGAAATCCTTTTAGCATTATCCATTATACTACCGCAGTATATAAAGGCAGTGGAGTACTGTTTTGAACCACATCGAACCATTATTCCATTTAACAGTCCTTGTGGTCGAGATTCTGTTCTGCTTGGCTTACTCAGCCAGGTCATTCCCTTGATGTGTCCAACAGTAGACACATTAAGTACTTTCTAGGCCATAACAAACTGACATCCCTATCAGTCGTGCAAATAGCCTTTCATTCTGGTCCCCTATCTATTGTGATACACCCCGGTGGACCGTGGGGCCCTAGGGAGAGCTTTGTATGCATTTATATGATTTTTATTTGCTGTCATTTGTGCCCTTTCTTTATATATCATTGTTGAGAATACACATTAAGAGTGGTGTCCTGGCTCACAAGTAAATGCACCGAATTGACACATTGTCTGTCCATATTATTTATTATAATATTTGAGGACTCCAATCTGGACTCTTATTGGAGTCTCTTCAGAGATAATAATATTTTAACTCAGGGATAACCATTTCGTGATTTAACCTAATTTAATTAAAAACAAGTGAAGGGTACTTTATTGATCGTATGCCACCAAAGCTCAGACAATTAGATTTGAGGAATAGTCATGGCTTATACTGACATCAAGTGGTGGAAGTGGGTATTTCTAAAGGGCATAAAACATCTGCACTCTTTTGAATGGGGGGAATTGGATTGGATTCTCATAGAATGTAGGCCTACTTGCAATTACTTTTTTGTATTTTTGCAACAGCCAAATATGATAACTGTATATCCGCCCAAAATACCCCCCAAAAATGGGTTATTGGCCATTGTAATCCATTAGATATTGATATCGGCATTGGCCTTAAAGAATGCATTTGTGCCGTTTCCTAGTTGTAACTAAAATACTCTGAATTCTTTTCAAATCCATTCGATTCATTACTCACTTTGACCAGGGCTTGCACGGTAGATGTGCTAATTCTCAATTCTCTAGTCTAGATCGATTAACCCGCCAGTATCTGTAGAAAAACTGAGAAATGCTTCCCATCTCTAGAGCTTTAGCGCCATCCGGGGGACCAGAGAGTTTGTGCAGATCACAACCAATCGTGGGACTGGGATCAAGGGCAAAGGCGGCGTCAGTTTAGAAGATGCAGGCAGAGTCTGAAATAGTACCAGATATTGAGGTCGAGGAATTTCAGGATGCGCCCAAAACATACTACGAGCTTAATACCAGCCACTGAAAAGCAGGTTTGTCTAACTTTCCGCTTGTGTAAACACGTTTCATTTTATTGGTCTCAGGTCAAAAACACGGGACTGGTAAACGTACCATGAAGGGACATGTTCTGTCAAGTTGTGGGTTGTCAGTCAGATTTTTGTGTGTTCGTTCCTGTGCTTACGCCAGTGGGTATCAACTACTAAACTTTCCCCCCACCACCCACCTAAAATGTATAATTAAATTGACGTGTTAATTATAAAGTGCCGTATATTTAATGCAAAAATAGTGAAATATCGAATTCTGGATTGGAGTCGCTCACTATGCTTGGTCTGCTTTTTTAATTTTAAGATTTTTCTATCATATTGGGTTTTTTCTTTACAGAGTGAATGATCCCAAGCTGATTACGCACATGTATGCATTTTAGTATGACACACACACACACACACACACACACACACACACACACACACACACACACACACACACACACACACACACACACACACACACACACACGCAGCTTCATTCCAAATTTCCAAACAGTGCAGAAATGAGAGGTTGGTGACCCTTGGGCCATGCTTAGGAGGTTGCTCCTCTGTGTAGAGACTTGTGACTCAGTTACTGAACAACATTACTCAGGAATGAAGGTCTGTACCCAACACTGCTCTTCTGTGTGTCCATCCAATTAAACACTCCCCTACGGCATGCATACCCTGCTCTAGCACTGCAGGCACCCCAACCATCACTTAAAAGTCTGAAAACCTGATTGATTACACAGGGGGAAAATGGTATGGCGTTTGGTCTTGAGGGTAGGAAGATTACAGAAACTTGAGCACTTGAGGACCTGTGCTTCTGCTTGATCAAAGTCTTTGATGTTCTGTCTGACACCATGTCTCCTCAGCCCGATACTCACCTGTTTTCCCAACTGGCTCATGACCAGGTGGATCATTCTTTAGAAGTCTCTCATCATTCTGAAATAAAATACAGGCCTACTGCAACATAAAAGTACAAACAAAAACAGGAACTCAACTTACTTTCAACTGTATTTATTTATATAGTCCCATGAATAATGAGGATTGTAAAGAGGCCAGTGCCTATAAAGCCCAAGCACATGTTGACAGTGTCAAGGCAAAGTTCCCGTTGAGAGGAAGGGACTATACAACACAACTCCATACACAAACAGGAAATAACTCAACATATGTCAAAAGCAGAAGTTAAGTCAGCAGGTATTAATAATCATAGTGTGTGCTTGTAGTGAACCCCACCCGGCCTCGAACCCGGGTCTACAGGGGAGAAAACCTGCACCAAAGAGCCAGGCTCAACCGTAGTGACAGCACTCACTGTCACACTGTCACACTTCACACACACAGGTGTCCCCCCCCTTCCCTGCTGAACTTCTCCCATCGCAGGGTGCCACTACACACTAGTGTTTCATCCATCTCTGGGGTCCCTCATACAGTGGTCAACCTCTCCTGGGGGTCCCTCGTTCAGTTCATACGATGTAAAACACTGGACACCCTTCCGATGGACACAGGGCAAAGCATCCCACTTCTGACTCCGTATGTAGTGAAGGGAGAGAACAGCCAACCCACCTGAGCTCAAACCCAGATTGATGGGGTAACAAACCAGCACCCTGACCGCAATGCCAAAGAGCCAGACTCGTTGGCATGGCAGTCAGAGCACATACTCAAATGTAGTGACGATCAGTACTTCATCACCATCAGTGACTGTTTTTTTATCACTGACATCAGACTAATAAGCGTCAGTAATGCTACCTGGTTCCATTTAATGGTAGTCAGTAAAAGAAAAATGACTCAAAGCCTAGTACTGTCATTGTATATAATTCTATTCGGTAGTCCACTACAAAACATTTATATTTGATACAGCATTAATGAAGACTTTGTTTGAACTTTTAAAATGAATTGTTGAAAGAAATGAGTTTGCAGACTGCAAAGAGGTTGTGTTGTGAAAGGTCATAGTTTTTTTTTAAAAGACCCAAGAACAGAATTAACTATGTCGAGGCATTTAAAGGAGTACAAGTAAGATCTGTGAGGTTCAGTGTTTATTGTTTCGCCGCAGGTCATGTGTTTTACTCTTACCGTCATTCTTGCAGTTACAAAGAATTGTGAAGTACTTAGAAGTGTCCACTTGCTCCGAGCCAAATTTTGAAGAGGACAACACGCAGCCTTTTACTTCTTCGTCACGAGTTACCATTTACCTCATCACGTCTCGTCTGTGACCTATAACTCTATCGCTACAGCCAAAGCTGCAAGGCTGGCCTGCCCTCCATGCGTAAAGGAAATTCCTGTATTTAATTGTTGTCTATTGCAATATCATGGAGAGATGATTTGCCTGCTGGGGAGAGGGATGAGTTCGTTTAATGAATGTATATTTTTTTCAAAGCACTTTGAGGGAAATCGTGAGCTACATGTGTTTCTTCCTTGTGTAAAATATTCTCACGTTGTTCACCAAGACAAGTTGAAGCCGGTTTCTGTGGAGGAAACTATTTGCTATGAGGGGCATGGATCTAATTCATACTGTTTTATAATCTCTCACAAACAAAAGATCACAGAGGACTAATGTTAGAAATATTTGAATGGGTAAACATTTTATCTAAGCCATTTTCTCCCAAGTCCTCTTCAGTTAAAATATGTATAATAATGTGATTTTTTTTCAAAAGTGTATTATGTAATTGAGCCATGTTTTAGTATACTGGAAGCCAATACACTTCCGTAAGCTATGTCTTGACATACTGAAGCATATTTAAAACAATATGCTTAGTGGTAATGCAAAATGTATTATTAAAATTTAGACTGGTGTGTTAACTTGTTGTACAGTTGAAATATACTTGATACAAAAATATTTGTATCATTTAGCACTCTGAATGTACATTAACTTCTCATCTGCCACACTAAGAAACTAGTACAGTAGCATACTGCTATTTATTACACTCACCCCCTGTGTACTTACTGTAAATGTTTAGTTCAAATGTTAGGTTAGGTAGACTTAGCATTGAGTCTGACCCATATGATATCTTAATCTTGGCAATGGGTGCCTACATTGATAGTTTTGGGGTGGGTGATCAATTATTTTAGTTTGACATTCATTCTCAAATGATATTCTTCAGATTTAGTGATAATGCTGATTGCTGTTGTAAGGGAGTTTACGACATGCTACCGCATCTAGCTTCATATGCAGAGTTAAATTCCTGTCAGTGATGAAACCTGTTCATGCATGTTTTCTGTACATGGCCGACGTACACTCTTAAGTGATTGACATTACAGATATTCAGTAAATTCTGAACTGATTCAAATTCCAATCCAACGGTTTATATCAAAACAGGGTTTTTTTAACCATTTACAGCTCACACAATCAACCGATCAGCTAAGTAGACTTAAAGAATCTAACAATCTAAGCGATTAAAGGGCGTTAGACTAAAATAATCAAAGACTAAAATAACAAGAGTAAAAGAACCTTCTAGCGAAGATGAAGTACCTCAGGTGTAGAAGAAGAGCAAGAGCAGCAGCACTTAAACTAAAATAACTCGTATCATTTACAGGACTGAGCATGAATATGGCATCAACATAAAACAAATAATTCCCCCAAAATAAGAGGAAAAAGTAAATGTCACAAGACTTCTATCTCTGCTCAAAAACATGAATTTTGTTCATAAAGAAAGGATAAGGTACCAAAGAGGGCATACTGATCCTACACCTAAGTGTTTAGTATGCGTGTATTAAATGTTAACCATCATGTTGGATAAATGATGATAAGTCATAACATACTACCTCTAGGGGCCCAATGCACACTCATGAGGAAGAGTACTAGTACAGTACTACATATTGTTTGGATATGCCAGAAAGTAAGCATATTGAATACATGACTGAACATCTTGAACAGAACTCAGAAGAGTCACAACGACCTAAATCCACAAATGAAGAGGAAGGTGAACGTGACCCATAGGAACGCGTGCTGCACACACAAACAAACGTGCACACCCACACAATTATTTATTTACGCAAACGTGCACACCCACACAATTATTTATTCACTTGCTTCCAGGACATGGAGCAGTAAACATGTTTTTTTGGCACTATGTAGCCAGGCCATCTGAGACTAATATCATTAATGCCTAATATGCGTCTAATTTTTATTATAATGCCAATTCAAAGGTATTTTGTACACAGCCAAAGGTAAAATGAATATGCTATTAATGAATAGTCCAGGTTGAATAATTATTCTGTCATACACTTTACTCTGAGTCACAATGACCTAAATCCAGGAAATTAAGAGGAAGGTGAATGTGACCCATAGGAACGCGTGCTGCACACACAAACAAAACAAAAAGTGCTGTTAATGAATAGCCAAGGTTGAATATGTGAATAGCTAAAGCTTGTAATTATTCTGTCATATACTCTACTCTGATATCTATATGGCTGGCTGTCATGAGAATGTACTGACAAGATTGATGTGACTCATCTGAAAAAACTTTGACCGCTGAAATGATGAAGCATGTTCAACACAGATAATTATGGACAGAATGTATATAAAATACAGGAACAGTTATCATACCACCCGAGCTTAACCATTTTCTCACCAAAGGCTGTAAGTGTTTTGCCCAAACACAAGATGGAGCTTTTGTGATAGTTTTTAAGAAAGAGGTGAGGGGGCTGAGCTCACTGCCACACTGCATTAACCCATTGATTGGTTAGTTTTCAAGCTTTCAAATGTTTAAAACATTAGCTTCATTTGCATCATTCAGTAATCTATGAATAATGGGGAACAGGAAAATGAAGATATATTCTTAATTGTAAGAACACTGCTTAAGCTTTAGACTTTTGTCATGTTCCCTGTTTTTCGACCACATGCTCAGAGACGAAGCCACCTGGAAGACAGAAGGGCTGGACAGATTTTGTATTCTGTGCAAAGTTAGGAACTGGTACTTTTGAGTCAGAAACTGAGAAACATTCTAAATATATGGAGGTCTCTCAAAAAAATGAGGAAATATTGTATAACACTATGACACACCACTAACACACATATCCATTTATCTCTCCATGTGTTGTCTTTAAATGTGGTCTGTAGGTTACTTGAGAAAGACAAAAAAAGTAGCTGGGAAAAGTCTGGATTTTATCAAGGAAAACCTCAAGCCGCTTCACAGTACTTAGTCTGACTAAAACGGTTTCTATCTGGCGCTTACAGGAAAAAGACAGAACGTTTGTGGGAGACCGTCTTGGGCCAACAGATCTTTTCCTTACAAGGGAGACTCTGTCTCACAGACAATGTAATGGGGAGCCTTCCATCCTCCTTCCCTCTCTGTGTTAAAGGTATGTTGGTAATCTGTTACAGCATTGATTACATTTAAAACTCAGTTTTAAGATACATCATGTTTATAATGTATAACTACAGAATAGCATAGGAGTTATTGTTATAATGTAGGTGTTATTGTTATTGAGTTTGGTTAGTATATGTTACTGAACTACTGAGTATGCTATTCATCTAAAAGCTGCGTTTCCACTATCGGGCCAAATCTGGACAGGCCCTTGTGGCTTCCTCAGAGCTTATGGCCAGGGGCTTTTGCCCCACCGATTAACCATGGGCCAAGCAGGGCTAACTGGTGGTTGAGGTGGTGTGAAGGTGAAAGGTGGGGATAGCAAAGTTAGGTATAAGAGAAGTTCAGCGCCAAAGGAAGATAAGTAGTCACTATCAAACAACAAACATGCTTCCAAATAACCTTAACATATAATAAACAAGGAAGAATCATAGGAGCTGGTCAGGACGCGAAATCAGGGCTCTGCTTAATATTTTGACGAATACAAATATGCAATGATAGCTTGATCAA
The DNA here is from genome assembly GCF_900700415.2 of Clupea harengus. Lineage (NCBI taxonomy): Eukaryota > Metazoa > Chordata > Actinopteri > Clupeiformes > Clupeidae > Clupea > Clupea harengus. Next base: position 794,144 of record NC_045156.1, read on the forward strand.
GTAGGGGAGTGTAATACTATTGATAGGTGTCCGTTCTGACTCGGTTAATGGGCATAAAAGCAAAGACATTTTGACTTGTTAGTGACGTTGACCATACAGTGGCATAAAAGCAGAGACATTTCGATTACAAACTACCAGAGTACTATCAATTACAACTTATGGTTAGAAATGAACAAAAAACGTACCCAGTGTTACAAACATGATGTAGGTATACACTATAGAAATGGTGGGATTGTAACAGCATGTGTTATGACTTGTGGATCTAATTTCAACATATTTCAATACAAAACACAGCTGGCTCAAATGAACACAGTATGCATGAATGTTTAATTAACATCAAATTACTACATGATTGTTGAAGCTAATTTATTGCAATGAGCCATGGGATGTGCTAAACACAGACTATCGTTAACTTCACTTAAGTAAACAATTGAGACTAGCTTGCAATCTGACGTGAACTATGCCTGTAGCTGGCTTATATTAGAGCCAGGTCTTCATGGAGTGTGATATGGATTGCCAAACTTTTCCAGCACTTGAGTTTTAATGAATAGAGAAGTCTGATGAGTCTGTTCACCTTATGAAGGACATGCTTTATGTGACTTTAACTGTACATTCTACAAAGTGAAGAGCAGCAACAGCAAACAGCTGTTATAGTCCTTTTCTTAACTTCCTCTGCTGTGGGTCATTGGTGCCTGGCATCCAGACTTTATCGCATGATACCTCAACTTGAACTTCCCACTTGCTTGTGAAATGGGCGGTTGGGTGACGTTTACACCGAGGCAACATGTTACGGGTGGGTTTTAGAGTTGTAGAGTAGAAATGCAAATGTCGGCTTGGGGCCTCAGGTTGCTAGCTCTGGTTGACCAGAAGATAGCCCTTGCTCGCACTGGCCCGGTAGTGGAAACACGGCTATTGTGGTTCAAACTGTCAATAAAAGAGTGCTTGATAGTGACATAGTTTGTCACATGATATTTCATGGATTCAGCCTCTGAAATGTTTCTGAAAACCAATATTAAGACAATGTGGCTAGAAAAACAGATTCTTCCTCTATGCGTGCTATTCTTCAGCAGGGACTCATGTCCCGGTTCCTGTCACCAAAGGACTTTTTGTGCTTCTAATTCACATCTTTCATGTCATTCCGCAAGTAGTCCGTTCACTTTTCGTAACGGAAATTCAATGTAACTTGAAATCAGCAAGGTATACGTTGCTACACAACACCTGAAACTTAAAAGTTCTTTTTATGTGAAGAACTGTTTTTTTTCTCAGCAAATCAATCAAAATGCAGAAATTATATGCGCAAATTGACATGTGGCAACCGTGGTATAAGCAGGACAATGGACTTCACTTGATCTGGCGTGGGGGGCGTGGCATCAACTGAGAGGGGCGTGAAATAATTAGTGACAGCATAACAAAGAAGGCTGAGGAACTTCCTTGTTGTTTGCAGTCACATGATTCCGATGATGCGTGAAATCCAGATGGGGAGCAGGAAGTGGAAAGCAGAATGGCCGAGATGGAGGAAAGCCCATACTGTGCTAGTTTAGGTGATATTACGAGAGCAATGATAAACAGAAAATCACAACATTTGTTGGACATGATCCTGTCAAACATATCTCACATCTTAATGCCAGCCTCAATGGAAAACATAACTGCCCCTACATCTCTCAGTCTTAAATGTTTTCAATTGCAATTTTTTTCCAAAGTGCAAGTTTTAACAAAACTATTTGGCCTGGATTTAGTTCCATACAGATGCCACTAGTGAGTATCCAAATTCAATGTGCTTCAACTTGGTGATATGTGATTTAGTAATTGGCCAACATTGGCCAACTCGGTTATCAGACTTTGTAACTGTAACAATGCCTGCTTCTGTGGGCCTGTGTGATTCCTATGTCACATTCCTGGTCCTTGAAAGTCTATGTGTGTGCTATCACCTTCGTCATTCGGCATTCGGATCTGTTCAGACAACACTCCAAAAGATACTGTGAAATGTCCTAAGGGATATGCACCTTGGATAGACTGATAGGAATTATCATCATTATTATTATTATTAGCCAATATATAATGGCTTACAATAGCCGGTAACCAATATTTGGCCCTAATTATAATACATATTTTGGGGCTATATTAATTTCTCATATTTGCCTGTTGCAAAAGCAAAATATTTAAAGAGAACTAGAATGAGTTTGTTTGTGAATACCGATATATAGGAAACAACTGGCAACATACAGATCTTACAGCACCAGGGAATAGGTGTTGTATTGAAACATTTAAAGTAGAGAAAATCTCTTTACATACTGTGATAAAAAAACTTTACACTAAGTGTAATAACAAAAGACTAAAGAGCAACACTGTTCAAACTAACAAACTACATACATACAGTAGCTTTTTATGGATAGTGGGCTGTAGGCTGTAGGCTATCCTTAAAGGAGTATACTTTCATATGAGTGCCTTTGCCCAACGCAGATGCAAACCTGCATTTGGGTTTCTTCAAAGTATACTAGTTTTTCTGCTGTTGCGTCTCAGTGCACGAGCTAAATCACTGATTGTGTTTACATGCACACCAGTATCCCAGCTATGCGGTTCTTAACCATAAGTGCCTGCATTTCAGTTGTTGCTTTAATAACTTTTATTTTTAATCTTCAGCCTTGAACAGCAATAGATACAAAACTCTATATCAAGAAATGCTGAGTGTCCTAAAGAGAGTTATGTAAAGTTTGTATAATATGCTCCTCTTTCACTCAGTGCTTAGACTAATGTATGGTTTGCATGTCTAAATGCTTGTCAGAACAAGTCCCTCTGTCGTCTTGTCAACTGTATTGCCAAACAGACTTACCCTCTCAGAATAAAGTTAGTTAGTTAGTTAGTTAGTGTCATAACTTTGTTCGGGAACCGTAAATATAAGAACTTAACATTTTTCCCTCGAACTTTGAGCTTGACCTATGCAGTAGAGAATGAAAGGCTGCATCTTGAGAAATGAGGGAAAACCCTTGGGCCAAGGGATTGCTGTTGGCCCCAGCTGAGGTTGACGTGGCCAGCCAGCCAGGCTAATTAGTGCGATTAGGGCACAGCTGCACTTGGCTGTGGATTTTTCAAAAGGTTCAGTGATCAAGTCCTGAGACATTTTGCTCTTGCACCTTTACTCACTTTGGGTATTTGCATCGGTTTGTACTGGAACATGGTTCACCTGTTAATTTGAGACAGGATTAGAGCTTTTACCACTTATTTTGTATAACTCTATGTGTTGGTCAGCCAGGCTCTAGAAATGCAGGGCAGTTATGAAGGCTTAGCCAGCTCAGCCATCAGGACAGCCTTGCTCTCTCAAACTCTGCAGGCGTCCTGTGAGATGTGCTTAACGCCCCATACTGATAATGAACACATTTAGGCTGCATGAAACCTTTCTCTCTGTGTGTGTGTGTGTATCGGCAAAGAAAACAAAGGATTATGATGTGGTTGTTTTCAGAGAGGCATGTCTGTAATATCATTGCAATGTAATCATTTTGTTTAAAGGTTCTTGTTTAAAGATTGTTCCTTTAGCTATATTTTTCTGTCCAACCTTGTTCTTAATGTGAGGCATCACTTTCACTGTTAAAGCTGTCTGGCTCAGATAAATGAAATTAGTCTGTGTGAGTCGAGTGTTAATGTCTTGATTCGGACTATCCTTCCCCTCTCTCCCACTGTTGTCCTCTCTTTCCTGTTCCGCTCTTTTTTTTCTGTGTGTCTGGGCCCGTGTAGTGACCACCCACTGGATCAGCATGGCCCGTCCAAACCCCCCGGTGGCTTGTCCTCCGCGTCTTCCCGTGTGCTCCTCCACCAACAGTTCATGAGGGAGCAGCTGCGGGACCAGGAGCAACGGGAGCGCCAGGAGAAGCAGACATTGCCTCGACACCCCCACCTGCAGACCCCCATCATATACGTCAGCCCGACCCCCCCACACTTCCTGCTGGAACCCACACCCCCCTGGAAGTGCTCAAGGTGAGAGCTGTGCATGAAAGTCGGTATGGTGGTGTCTTAGCTGGCATTATTTAGACCCTCATATGTGTCCTGCATATGACTGGATGGGCCCATGGTCTTGAAAATCATATATCACATTGAGCAGTTAAAGTAACACTATGCAACAATTTGACATTTTTTGAAGTATGGTTTTATAGGCAACTAGTTTTGGTATCATTCTCAAATTCATTTTGATAGCATATGGTCATGTGAAAGACAGATAAACACCTGTGTCTTTCCCACTAGCCATCCAGGATATGCCTAAGCAGTTCTGTGTACCGGGCTGAAATACCCTGCAAAAATGGAAGAAAAGCTTTCACAGCATGACATTGCCAGCTATACTGCCAAAAGACACCAGTTAGTGTGTTGGCAAACTTCTATCAGTGTCAACTGAGCTGTTGGTGGTGTTTGCAAGGTGGTTTTGAATGCCTTTTAAGTAGTTAGCTTGCTAGTTTTGGAACATAACTCCTTATTGCTGCTTTAATATCAATATATCAACAGCAGTTATAACAAGGTAGTATGTAATGGCCTTGTGAAATCTAGTCACTTGAAAGAAAGAGTATTAAGTTTCTTGTTAATTTTCCCATTTTAAATGATGGAGTGTGGGTAACTAGTACTGCTAGTTATTCCAGACCTGGTGTCTCTCTGGCTGGTCTTAGACATAAACTGTGTTAAATCCATAGGGGGGATTATGTCTTAAGTGAATTCCTCCCCTACTTCATGCCATGTTTCCAGACATTTGGCATTCAACATGCATAATCCTATTTTCTCCAGTACACTGACGTATTTCCTTTGATTTTGGGTTGGTTTGAGTGGACAACCAAACCTGATGTTTAAAAACGTACTGCACTGGGACTGAGAAGGTTATTTTTGATCCGAAAATGACTACACCTCTAAGACACATAATCAGCTATATCTGGTAAGAGCTTGTGTTTCCTCTTCAAATTGACATCCTGCCTTTTAATTGGTGTGTCGCTGAAAAAACAATCCAGCATGTTGGAGTTTAGTTTTAATATAGTGTATTTAAATACTAATGCGCCGTTACGACATTTTAACAAGTGTCAGTTTACAATCAGTGAATAGAAATTATTATAAAGTGAAATGTTGAGATCCTAATAGGATGCAGATTTATATCTTCCAGCCCTCGGCAGTTTTATAGCTGCACATTTTAAATATCTAGTTTCCATTGCAAGTGATTCTATAAATCATCATATAGATTATTTTTATCAGATTATTTTTAATTCAGATATTTTGAGATTTAGATTTTTATCAGAATGTATCCATACTTGTCCACATGGCTCCTGCATATGTTGTGATGATGATCTCCCCTTGCAAACAAGGGGAACCTCCAGTTTTGAGGCTATTGTACAAATCATTACAAATCATCATTCAAATCATTCATTCTGAAGTGCTTAGGTCTGTGCATTTTGGTTTACTGTAATTTAATGTAACACAATGCCGACATGAAGCCTAAGAGAAGTGTCAACTGTTTTTGGTGCCAGCCTTTCAAATTGTCTTTTGAAATCACCAATACACACTATGCGCCCTAATTTCATTGACTGGGAACGTGCAAAGCAATGAGCAACGAGCAAGTTCGTCCGTCGTGCATGAACTAAAGCTATCGTGTGGCGTGTGAGCGCATTGCGCTAGCCCACCCATGTTTGCTCTAAGGATCTTGTTTATTGTATTAAAAAAATGTTTTTGCCAAGATATTGAATTAGCTTTAGTTCATGCACAGCAGACTTTGTGCTTTTGCTCGTTGCCAGTCGCCCATCACTGAAATGAGGGCCTTGTATCTTTTTAAACTATCAATTTTCTTTCGTCTTTCAGTCTTCCTCACCTACTTTGCATTTTCACATGCGCATGGGAGAACACTGATGTATCATGGACAATCCTATATTTTCCAGAGGCATTAATGTCACCAAATGCTATTGTGCTAAGAATGTTTTCCCTGCTTTGAACATTTCGTTTGAATGTTTGATGTGAATTATCTACATTATAGAATTACGTGAAAGCAAGAGAGACTGATAGAATTAGCTTAGCGGTACCAGGCAGAGCTCTAGATAAAGAGGGGTTAAAACATTAAGCTTAGATGGGTTTGCCTAAGGACTGGGTAAACTCTTAATTAGTCAAGTGACCTCTGACCCTGGTTGAAATGAGCAAGGAATCAGTTCAGGGTTCAGTGCAAAAGGGGGCTAACTCGGCCTTTCCACACAGAACACTAATTCATTCAGGAATGCTCGTAATTAGGCCTACTACTCTTGTTTTCCAGCACACGCATGGAAAAGAAATCCTTTGCTGCTTTGAAATAAAGACAGCAGGATTAAACCAGCACCATTACGTTCCTCAAGCCTGTTATCACCATTAGGCTAATAGAACACTGTTTAAGATTCAGTCGACTCACATTTGACTCACGGAATGCATTCATAAGACTATGCCGTTCACATCCATCCACAACTTCTTAATTTTTCTCTGAGATGGTGACCTGTTAGAGTGGATATACTGTAACTGTTCTCAGCAGGCTTTTTGGAATAACCCAGGAGAGAACCGAGGCCTTACTGGCTTTCCAACCATAGAGTTATAGAGCTGAGGCTTCATACCACCGTCGTTCTGGAAACAAACTATTAGCCTTTTGTTTGTGACGAGCCACAGCCCCACTGCCCCTCATGAATAGACACTGCCTTGGCAAATCTACAAGTTTAATATTGTCTTGAAATATGAGTTCTCACGCCCCCTATGTTGGACTCACTGATAGCATTCAGTGATGTTATAGTCAGAAGAAAAACATTTTCAGTGTCAAAGTCAGCTAGAGACAAGGGCCTCTTTTTGCAGAACCAGCTGTTTGCTCTCTCTCTCTCTCTCTCTCTCTCTCTCCCTCTCTCTCTCTCTCTCTCTCTCTCTCTCTCTCTGTGTATGTGTGTGTGTGCATGCGTGTGAGCAAGCGCCCAAATGATTTGGGCCTTTTAAAAATGCTATCACAAATGTATGTGCACTCTAAGAGAAGCTATTTGAGGGTCTGTATTGTGTGTTGCCTGTTTACAGATTGCAGATACACTAAGAAGCTCTCCATCTTTCCAGTAATAAAGTGTAATGCAACAATAAGTAACATTTGTCCACAGAATGTACCAACATCAACTGCCACCTTCAAAAATGCAAATGTAAGGCACTTCATTGTACAATTCTACTGTTCCTGGGAATTGTAAAATAACTAGAAAGACACAGACTGTCAATTTACTTTATATATATATATATATTATTATTATGAACATTATATATATATATATATATGTATATATATATATATATATATATATATATATATATAATGTTCAGTGTGCAACATAAGCCATAATACAATCAGTGTAATTACATTTATCAGAGTAAATGTTTTAATATTGACCAAAATCAGACATGCAGGGCTTTGTTGAAAGTAGCTCTCCAACAAGTAGCCAGCCAGCCAGCAAGCCAGTTTGCAAACAGATGACTTTTAAATACCATCAGATTTTAGCTCCACGTGCAGAGGGCATGCCACGCCATGTTTAGGGAGCTGGTGGCTGGGGTGACCTTTCATATCACTGAGCTGCGGGCATCTCGGTCTGACAGCATAAAGCTGGATCATTGTGCTCTTCCTCTGGGTGAACCAGGCGCAGGATTTCAGATTTTGTGCAATCCAAGCCATGAGAAAAAGCCCTTTGTTTTCACAACTGAAGTAAAAAAAAAAGACCACTCTTCCCTGGCCTTCTATGAAGCCCGCCATATTTCGGTGTTTCAGACAAATCTTAAGTTGGCCAAAACAAATGGATTAGTGAATTATCTGAAGATATTTGTGTTTGATATATGTCATTTGTATTGGGGGTTTTCCCAATGTTAGGCAAAATGATCCAAGAAATGGCTATTTGTTTGCAAACGTCATGTGCAGTCTTCAGGAAAAAGTCCCCACAGCTTTTATTCATAAAACACCTTAGAATATCTATTCATCGATGTCTCCTGTATCTATATCAGTTTTTGTTGAATATCATTGTAGGTACAGTCAGTTCTGGCTGTATAGTTCTCCCTTCCTTCCCAAGCAAACACGAAACTTTACATACATCATTGCAGTCATGGTCCAAATGTAGAGTAGCCAAGTTGGGTTAAATCTTAAAGTCAAGTTTCACCGTGATTTGTCTAGTATGGTGAAATGAAAGAGTCATCATATAATGACAAACGGATAATTGTTTCAATTAGGGGCGTAAGATGTGGCCATAGATATTTTCACCTTATCTGATCATAAAGAAAGCACTCATTGTGGGCTACATATACATTGACCTCTCGACCCTAAAACAGCTCTCCACATTCTTAACCCAAAATGAGGACATGCATTGCACACTGCATGTAGCCTGACATCTATATGGTTAGACTAAACAAACATTATCTGGGTCCTTATGATGCATTCTTATCCGACAGTCATCTTAATGTATTCATATAAGCATACTGGTTCGTCGTTAAGGCAAGTGCATTTTGTGAATCCCCACCGATTGGACAATGTTCCCCATTTTCAAGGACAGGACGGTACATTCTCGTTAATGTCTTTTGCCCCGGGCTTGAAAGCACATTGCACGGATGCGGGTTCAAGAAGAAGAAGAAGCCTCTTTGTGTGTCTGTGGTCTGCTACTGAGTAGCCTGTGTTGCCAGTGTGCTTCCCTTTTTCTGTAATGTCACTGTCTCCACCGCAGGCACAGAGAGGGGAGAGCGAGGAGTCAGCCTCGGGCCACTAACACAGCCAACGCTCGTTAAACACACACACACACACACACCGGCGCACACACACGCACGCATACACACACACACACGCACGCACACACGCATATACACTTGCATTCACTGACACAAATAGAGATATGTACATCTTACTACTAACACACATCCACAGACAGACTCAGAGGTATACGAAAGCCCGTAAACATGTGTATATGCACAGATACATATCCACACACACATTTGTACACACGTGGATACATGTACAGCCATACGACATAAATACTAATGTACAAACACACTCTCTCTCACGCACACACACAGTCTGTAGACATGAATAGACATGTCCGTATGCACACAAACAAAGACTTGCATACGCAGAGAAAAGCATATGGATGTCTGGCTGTAACATTTCACACCATAGGTGACAGAGTTAGCTATACTTATTTAAACAGCTCTTAAATGCATGTACCAAAAAGTAGAAGTAGGAGCCTATTCAGAAGTTCTCTGTTTCCGTTTTATATTTGGTAAGTCAGTCAATCAACAGTCCAACGTGATCAAGTAATGCAAACATGACAAAGGTAATAGAAATATGAAAAAGAAAGTACTCTCCCAAGGCTTTTCATCCCTATTGGGAGGTTTTGTCATGTTTGATAATGCAGTGGCCTAATGAATGGCCTACATGTTTTTCTGTCTCTTCTATAAAGTATTCCGACATTGTAGTTGCTGTGGCTAATCAGGCCACTGTGCAGGAAAATATATCCTTTACCATTTCCAGCATTGCCAGTCCCTCATGCTCAGACAGAAAAGAAGGACTTAACCTAGTTGCTGTAGCTCCTCAAACTGACAATTGATATTCTGTTTCCCAAGCAATGGTGGCAGTCCAAAAAAAAGAAAAAGAAACCCTGAGTATTTGACCAGATCCCAATCAAATAAAATAGTATGTGAGAGAGTACAGACCACAATTTCATATTTTTTTTTATCCAGCATCTGTTTAAATATGCATTTCATTATGAAATTGTCATTCTAACGTATTCCAGTGTTCCCCAAAGTGTTCACAGTTCATAAGCTCTTGGTTTCGCAAAGTTTTCTTAAATTTGTCCTGATGTGTCACCATGTGAATGAGCTTGGCACATTTTTAACGTCTGATTCCGTAACTTGCACTTGCGCAGTCATGACGGTGTCCTCTGACAGACAGGTGGTTAGATCTGTACGGGATGTGTGACAGTACGGGCTAGTCCAGTAGTGCGCGAGAGAGGGGTATGAATAATGGCTGCAGGGGCCTTTCATAACATGATGCGTAAACTCAGTATCTGAACACACCCACAAACTATGGTTAAGACATATGCACAAAGCCTCTATTGTGTTACAGGGAAAGCCTAAACTCACAGATAAGCATTCTTTACTGTCCGCTTTTTCAACTTTTCCCAACCTAACTACTTCAGGCTGTATCACATAAGGGGTGGTAATGGCTTGACCCCCATGCTCCAGTAAGATATTAGAAGTGAAAACAGAATGTTGCTCAGCGGTCCTATACATTTGAAAGCTAATATCCCATTCCCACAGCAAGATAGAGGAGTTAAGATTTCTCATGCAAGAATGTAGATGACGTGGCCACACATGGGATTCCCAGGGCTGTAGTCCAAGCACATAAATTACCTCAAAAATGACTGCCAATGTTTATGGCCCTCAAGCATTTCTAATAGCAAATGTCAAAGTGATAGTTATTCATCAGAGGATTACTGTCACGCTACCAGAGTAGAAGACCCAAATGCGCGACACAAGGTAAACTTCCAAACAAAGGAGTATCTTTTCTTACAAATTCAAGGAAAACCAGGAACGGTGTGACAAGACTGCGTTAAAAACATGACCAACGACTAATAAAGAGCGAAGGAAACACCAAGGCTTAAATACACCAAGGAGTTAACAAAAGAAAACAGCATATAGGCAATGAACAAGATAAACAATATGAACAGACACAGGTGACGGACAGAGACAGAGAAACAACAGAGACACAAAAGAACAAAAGAAGACTTAGCAACTAGGAAGTAAACAAACGAGGACAGTGGAAAGTGCAGAACGAGTTACGGGATGATATGCCAGTCTTGTGTATTAACACTATGAGTGTGGACAAAAGCCCACCTCTAGACACTGTGAGCAGTTCACGTTCTGGAGATATGGAGATACTCTGAAAATGAATTGCATTCATAGGTGTGTTTTATGCATACTAAATAATTGGTTACTGTCTTCTCCCTTGAGGAAGGAAAACGAGTTTATAAGCGTTTGCGTAAATGTTACCCGTAAATGTCATAACCACCTCTAGGATATTGCACTTGGTTATACCACGTGCCCTTCTCTAGAAGGTGATTAACTGTATGTACTGTGAGACATTTACAAGTGTGGTAAAGAAAGTGCTTTGAGGAGGGACGAATACTGCTGATATTATCTGTAGCCATCCTTGCCCCTAAAGGTATGCCACAAAATGATGGCAACAAAGGCATGCTCTTAAACTGATCATGTAAGACCAATGCCCTCATTGTCTGCAGGGTGGGGTGTCAAACACTGATGTACCTCCCATACTAACTCTTCTTAAAATATGACTCAGAATGGGTCTCTTTTGTAAAGGCCTTGTTTGTCTTTCGTGGAGTGATTTGTCACTTTTTGTTTCTTTGTTTATATTGCATTACATTACATTATATTTGGCATTATATAATAGTATTCTATCACTTAATTTACAGGTATTTGAAGTGGCTCCTGTCCTTGGCTGTTTTATTTTCTATTTGCAGACTAAACCTTTTGCCTCTTGTCCAAGGACTTTGTTCCTTTGCTTGACAAGTAGTGGAAAACCAGCTTAGTTAACTTACTGACTATATGATTTAGCTAGCTGTGTAAGTCATCACACACACGCCAGTCACACAGTAAGCGGAATATGGCAGTTAAGTCGAGCATGTGCATGAGTTATTTACTGCTGTTGCCTTCCTTTTTGTTGTGCTTATTCTTGACCTTGACTGGTTTACACAAGCTCCTTGGCTGTCCAGGCCTCCAGTATTAGATTTCTCTCTCTCTCTCTTCTGTTCCTCTCTCCCTGGGGGTTGGCTTTATGGTCCATCTGTGTGAGAATGCGCTGTTGTTGTTTTTCAACCACCTGCGAGCGCAAGGCCTCTCTCACCTTCCCCAAAACATCTTGGTGTGCTCATCAGTCTCTGTGGTTCCCAGCTGATGATTGAGAGGGCAGCTATGCTTTGGTGTCACTCTGTAACAAGCTTATGGTCATCTTGGATGGACACAAGAGATGCCTGGGATGCTTGGGTCTTGATCTCCTGTGCAGGACGACAATCTTGAGCAGCAATGCAGCAATGGCTATCCCTGCTTTAAATCTAGGAGCATTCCACTCTTTTCCTCTCACGTTGAAGCCTATTAAGCTGGCTTTGTGTATGCTCAGTTTGACCTATGAACCAGTAGTTTTCAGTATAATTTTGATTGGTGAGCTTATCCCAATCAAAATCCACTAAAAGGTCAGTCTGTGGGTTTGTTAAATGAGGCTAATAGACTACCATTTGGAAAAATGTGCTGTTGTCAACTATAACTGCATAAGTAAATTAACTAAATAATAAGTTCAGTCAGTTAATTCAGCATGGTTGAACAGATTGCAGCAAAGTTGAGTTTTGTATGCTGGACTGAAAAGGAAATTAAACATACATGGGTTCCCTGAGTTGTATGGAGTATTGCTGTCGGTGTACTTACCTTTCCGTATGAAAATCAGCTCTTCATCATTTTTTTCTACTACTTTTGTATTTACCTCTGTGCATGAATGTGCAATGAACATTTTCCATTTTTTTTTTATTTACGGTTTGTTCAGGAAATACACATTAGCTGTGCATCACAGCACAACAGTAGCATTTGGATTATTCATTCTTCAGAGAGAGAGAGAGTACTTTTGTAGTGCTAGGCTGTCCTGAGGCTCTCTCCCTTCTGCTCAGGTGAAAGAGTTCAGCGGTCTGGTGTCTCCGCTCAGTCTGCCAGCTTAGTTGACACAGCCAGATACAGTTGGCATACGGGTGGCCAGGCTCTGCAGCAAATCTCTTCACTTCACACGTCAGATTGTAAATAGGCCGCTGAGTGTATTCATTGATGAATCATATTGAGGTGAAACCATGAACTTATGTGGTGGTGTGGGATGTAAGCCCAATGTTTTAGTATGTTATAGCACTATAGAAATTGGTTAGTTGGGTGAGATAGTAACAAACTGCAAAGTATAGAGAGAAGCTTGGTTTGATGTTTGAAGCCTGCACAGATAGAAGTTAAGTGTTCATTGATTTGGTTTGGATAAATCAATATTGTCAGTGGTCTGAGAGAAGAAATGCATCCAAATAATTTAATCTCACGCCAAAAAGTATGATCAGTCTTCGTCAATCTCATGCCAAATAAGCCTTGGAAGTCTTCAACCTTGAAAACCTAACTCAGCTAGCTCGAAATAAATTACATTGTCCAATGTACATCATGCACAATATGTGCCTTGATCATGTCAGCAAATTTTTTTTATTAGATTACACATACTCCACATTCAAACGTTTAGAAAACCATGTATATTGGACGAAAACGTGAGCAGTATTTCAGAAAAATAAAATGTATCATTCTTCTTTTTGTCATTCTTTTGGTCATGTTAGCATTCATCATCTCCGATGACACAATAAGTCAAACTAAAAACAGTCATATTTGTGTAAAATCTTGTAATATCACTTACTTACCTTGTCAGTCAACATGCTTCTTTGGCTTCTGGGATTGTATTTGTTGGTTCCATATCCTTCAGCTTGTCAACAGGTACATATGTACCACTGTCCATTTACGACAGTGGTGTAAAAGTGAACTACACTCTGCAACTTTAGGGGGAGCTCAGTAGCAAAAAATACCAATTAACGCATAATGGGGCTTTAATACTCACCAAGAAATGTGTGGCACTTAAGTATCTATTTCAGCATCTTACTGCATGTACAAGTCTTCAGAATGTACAACACATGCTAGCATTTAAACAGAAAAGGAAATGTAAGTATTAATGAGATACAGTGTTGTAGCCAATAAAACAAATTTGAGACACCATGTCCATTTCAGGAAAACTAGATTCTTTTTGTAAACTCCCTTAACATTTCTGAGTTTACTCTGTCATACACCCCCTTGTTTTTAGACTAACAGTTGCAGTGATTGTGCGCTAGACACTCAGAACAAATAATGTTTTATGCTGGATGAGCAGAACTAAAGATGAAACGTTAGGTAGCCATGAGCCAGTTGCTGTATGCAGACTACTTGCCCATCAGTGAAAGCTTTCTTTGTTTGGCAGAGGAGCTGACGTCAAATGCACTCCATAAAGACATAAATTCATCGTTTGGGTTCAACAACACAACATGAGGAGAATGATTTCTCCTCCCTGTCCCTAATATGCATAACTAATTAGCTTTCTCTCCACGCCAGCCCCTTATAAGTTCAACTGGCCACGGTTCTTCTCTTGATTGCACATGTAAGCTTTTCAGTCAGTCTGTCAGGAAGCTTCTAGAAGACCTCACAAAGGGAATATCTACTGAAGACATTAATGCTCTGAGAAAATAGACACAGCACGCAGACAAAATGCTGGAAATGCTAGAGTACAGTCATTACCAGGTGAGCGGCAGTAGCCTTCATGGCTGTGTGCTTGTGCACAATTATTTGGTAATGTTTGAGCAGCGCATGGGTTTAAGTTATGACTTGAAATCATGGCTCCTGTTTTATTTTTTTTATTTCTTTGAAGGAGTTTGAATGAGTCTGACATTTTGAAGCCCAGTGGATTCTAGAGTACAAAGCAGACAATGAAAATGTTTTACCCTTGATGAAATGTGTTAAGATACTTTTGAATACTTTCAGACAAATGCAGGAGATATTTTAGCCAAATTTCACTTGAATGGAATCAGACATGTGGCTACGATCCTTGAGAAAGGAAGCAAAATGATGTTTTTCACAGGAGCGTTAATAAAATGGAGCGTGGCGGTTGTGTTTCTTGTCCAGGTCCAAAACCATCTTGATAACCCGACGAAGTATCACATCCAGCAGTCTCAGCGGCAGCAGGTGAAGCAGTACCTCAGCTCCACTCTGGGTGCCAAGCTCGGAGGTAGCGGCGGGCCAGCTTGCGCCAGCCAGCCCTCAGAGCACGGGATGCCCCCTGGCCCAGGCACCAGTGCTCCCAACAGCCCCATGGCACTCCTGACCTTAAACTCCAACTGCGAGAAGGAGGTAAGGGCAGACGCACAGATACCATACCATTGGAGTTAAATACATTTTATTGAACTCATAGCACCGTAATATCCTGTCATTAAATTGCAATACTACCTTAGGAAAATACACAGTGTAAGCTAATTGGTTGACCATACAGTGTGCAATTTTCAAATGAACAAACTATGAATCAGTCATGTGTCAATATTTACATTTGTATACTATCCATCTTGACTCTTTTTTGGGGTTGTTTTGGGCATTTATGTACATTTGTCTGGGTTAGAGAAATGTCAAAAAATAAACAACATAAAAATCCTGAATCTACAGACTGACTTTCCAATAGTGCAAGCGTTGTATGGAAACTAACAACTGAATTAAGCCTACAGACTGTATATGTGTTTGTGAGTCTAGGGGATTGCCTTCGGGGTGCATAAGTGGCCCTAATGTTTCAACCATTAATATGTGATATTTTAAGTTTATATAGTATCTGTCTGAAAGATTTAATTCTGTGGAATTTCAACAGTTTGCTGTATTAATTGCTTTGACAGATGGATGATGTAATTGAAGACATTATTAGCCTGGAGTCAAGCTATAATGATGACATCCTTGGCCTTATGGATGCGGGTCTTCAGGTAACCTTGCCTGACCTCACTTTAACATGCAAGAGAGAACAAATTACCATTCCATTTATGTCTTCGAAGCTTGACTTGAGATATCTTGTCTTTCTCCAGATGCCAGTGTCTGCTAACCTTCTTGACATGTACAACAACCATGGCATTCCTCAACCTGGAGTGGCCCTTAGTAACGCTTGTCCAGCCAGTCTACCTAACGTCAAAAGGGAATTCTCAGGTAAATCCATCCCCACACTCAATCCCGCTGTTTTATTATCTGAGAACAGACTATATTGTTGAATGGGCTACTTTTCACACTGGCGAAAGCAGATTTAGTTGGAAATCTGTTAAAGAGCAAAGTTAGCACATTTAAGTATGTATTGGCAGTCTGTACAATCCAGATAAGGAGATTAGGACAAGCAGTGCTTTGAGTTCTGATGTTCTGATATACAGTGACCCCATTAGGTGTGAGCACTCATTTCAGTCATTAAGAATCTTTGAGATGTGTTGTAGATGGCCGAGCACTCACACACACACACACACACACACACACACACACACACACACACACACACACACACACACACACACACACAGACACACACACACACACACACACAGACAGACACACTCTACTATCCATTACAAATGTATTGTAAGGATAAATGTATAGTAGTCTGTCATACATTTTTTGTAATCCATATTGTGTGCAATTTATTTCGCACAATATAGTTCAAACATTAATTGAAATATAATGTTGTACCAAATAGTTGCCCCTGCTCCAGGTATGATGCACATTCTGGACAAACCTGGACCCTGTGGCAGCTATGAAAACTATCAAAGGCAGGAGGGATTTCCAGTAGGTATGTCATCATTTTACGCATTGGTATTACCCTTCCTGTCAAGACATCTACTCCACAAGTTTTATTTATAAAACACACAAACACATACTCACAGACACACACACATAGGGCCCCATGATTTCTGCAATGCGGAAGAAGCGGACGGAGTCACAAAATTCGGAATTCAGTAAGGACAACGGAAACCACGTTAAACATGGAATAGCACAATTGAGAGAAATATATTCAATAGCGTCATCGGCAACATTTTTGCCCACGTAAGTGACACAGGCACGTCAAAGATGTTGTCAGAGACAGCCAGCCAAAGTTAATAACAGCAACTCTGTTGAATCTCATTATATCAACCTCTTGCATTCGGTGGTTTTAAAATAAATACAGAGTTTGCAACATTGATGGCAAACTGATGCATCTCTATGCATTGTGAACCAAAAAAAGAAATACGGTCACTTATAGACATAAGATTTGAGGAGAATCAAATTAATAAAAAAAAAAAAGATTCAACAAATCTAGATCTAAAATCTGGCAAAAATTAAACTGAATTTAGCAAAACATTCTCTCACAAACTCACAAACAAGAGCAACATAATGCTGAAATCATGTGACTGTTCTAAAACAAGGGTCTTCAAAAGCTCTTTTCAGTTTACACTTTAAAAGTATCAGGATCTGGAATTTTTCTCCCTTGTACGTCGCTTTGGACAAAAGCGTCTGCTAAATGACTAAATGTAAATCTAAATGTAAATGTAATGTAATATGGACCATTTAATGTAGAGACAATAATGTATCCCAAAATGAAAGGTTTAACCTTATTACAACAAAAGTCAAATTGTTCAGCTCGGCACTCAACTTCATGCAATGAGGTTTCACATGATTTTTTTATTGGCCTTGTTGCGCCTCTCAACGTGGCTAAACAATTGAGTCTATTCTCCAAGATTTATGTTGCCATCCCCGTGTAGGGAGAACACACAACAACCTCGGAAACACATAGCTGGTTTGTTTTGCGTTTTTGCATTAATGCTTCTTATTTCCTTTTGTCAATGACTCAAGAGTGTCTTACTTATTTCAGAAGCTGAAGTGAGGGCCCTTGCCAAGGAGAGACAAAAGAAGGATAATCACAATTTAAGTATGTCTGAAAGTCATGTCTGTCAGAAATATGCATACACATGTTCTGCACATTTTTCAGTCTGTCCTGACAAGCCTTCAATGTAATTTCTCTTTAGTTGAACGTAGGAGAAGGTTCAACATCAATGATCGCATCAAAGAGCTGGGAACTTTAATTCCCAAGTCGAATGACCCGTAAGTAGTGACAATGAGCAATTATGAAAAAGAAAAAGCATAGATCTGGAATTATATATTTTACTCCAAATTAAAATGCATGTTACTTTGTAAATTTCTTTGTACAGTCTGCAAAAAACATACTTCACGTACAGATCTATAAATCCTATTCTTTACTTTTTTGGTAACTGTTTAGTTCCGCATTGATCCTGACAACTATTGTTGACAGAGACATGAGATGGAATAAAGGCACCATTTTAAAGGCCTCGGTGGACTACATCAGGAAGCTCCAGCGGGAGCAACAGAGAGCAAAGGAACTGGAGAACAGACAGAAGAGACTGGAGCATGCTAACCGACACCTGATACTGCGCATCCAGGTGCTAACACTTCTGCTCTCGACAGCCACAATGCTGTAAATTTGAAGGGATTGTGATGTTAACACTATATTGTGTGTATGTGTGTGTGTGTGTGTGTGTGTGTGTGTGTGTGTGTGTGTGTGTGTTTGTACACATAAAGGAGCTGGAGATGCAGGCTCGTGCCCACGGACTGGCCGTGTTGCCCTCTACCACGCTCTGCTCGTCCGAGCTGGTGGCGCGGGCCATCAAGCAGGAGCCGGGCCTGGACGACTGCGCAGCAGCCAACCTCTACGCCAGCCAGCCGCTCTCCTCACCGGACCTGTCCCGGCCCACCACCCTGGACCTGAACAACGGCACCATCAGCTACAGCGACAGCCTCTGCGACGTGGACGACAGCTCTGAGGCCTACGGCAGCCCGCCCAGGCACTCGGGCAAGCTAGAGGACATTCTCATGGATAACGCCCTGTCGTCAGTGACCTCCAGCGACCCGCTGCTCTCCTCCCTCTCTCCGGGGGCCTCCAACAGCAGCAGCCGCCGCAGCAGCACCAGCATGGAGGAGAATGAGAGTGGGAATGGGTGTTAGCGGCATCCCTGCCTCCTTTCCCTGCCTCCTTCTCGATTGGCCAAAGAATCCAGAGATTTTTCCATCCTGGGCCCTATTTTTTTTAGATCTTTTTGGGTCCAAATTTGTAATAAGGACAATTCATGATTGATAATTAGTCCAGTATTGTGTTAGAATGCTAAAACCGCAAACTGCAAAACGGCTATGCAATGTAATTCTGACTGTATGTAACTATGTACGGTCTGTCTTTTACCTGTTTTGATCTTCCGGTCTCTGATGTAGCACCCCACTCAATGCCTGTAGTCGATTATCGAAGGGAGGCGCTCACCTTTGAATGCCCACTCCAGCACCAAACATTTTCTACAATTTCTTTACAGTTATTAAGGTAAACAGAAGCAGGTGTATGTCTGTAGTGACCCTAATAATAACATTTACGAGCCTGTCAGTGGCGAAAACAAGCAGTTTACTTTGATGTGCTGACTGGCCCTCATAGGATTCCATTATAGAGCCGTTTTGCAGTTGAGGTTTTAGTGTTTTTACTCAGTACTGGACCAATTTCATTAATCGTTAATTGTCCTTCGTAAAACGTTTGACCCGAAAAGATCTAAAAATAGGGCCCAGGTTGAAAAATCCTGAAGTTTCCCTTTAAGGCCTGCACTTGTGGTTTAGCAGAGGGAGGGGCCGTACTGCATGACCCGTTGACTGATGATAAGACATGCACTGGGAAGCTCTCGTTGTAAAAGAGATTTTGATATTTTTGTTATTTTGGTAAATGATATGTCATATATTGCAATGAAAATGTATATTTCATTGGGATCGCTGAGTTGTTAGTTTTCATAGAGTTTACACTGTATTTTACTGATATCTTATAGAAGTGATTTATGTATAAACTTTCAGGAAGGATATGTGCCAATACAAATTTGTACTACATGTTTTCAGTGTAGTTGTATTGAAACACGAGTGCATTTTACAACTTGCGGGTAATGCTTTGTGCAATTAACTACTGATTTAATTAGATATATTTCCTTTTTTTGATTAATGTGTTTCAAAACCTTCCACTGCCCTGGAAGGTTTACAACACAACTGTATACCTTTTATTTAGCTGTAACTGTTTTCTTTTTTTAAAGTCCATATATAGACCAAAACAAATCATTCTACAAAAATCCATGCTGTTAAACTGTTAAATAAGCAAAACCATTTCAGCGGCTTGTTTTTCTTCTCTGATAAACATTTTTGAACGAAGATTAGCCTTTACAGATATTTCACGGATTTTATCGTTTATTTGGAAACCTAATTGAAAAAGAATGACAGACTGATAAACAGAAGCAGTATCTTAACAGGATAGCCTTTGAGCTTGGTAGAAGGGCTGATGTCAGTCAGTCCTCCAGCAGTGCTCTGCTTCACCATAAACTCTATGCAATCACTTACGTGTATATAATGATGACAACACAGCAGTGCTTCAGGGAGCATTGGACATGGAGCACATGGAGTTTTCTAAAACTACTTCTTTCAGGAAACACAAAATATGTTATATTTGTAAGAAAAAAAATATCTTTATTTATAACAAAGTTTGAATGATATGTCAGTAATCTTGTTTTCTATTGCCCTAGCACATTGTCTAACTGTAAGTGGCCCTAGAACTATTCAACAAGACTCAGTATTAGGTAGTGTCAGGTAGTTTTAGCACATAAAATAAGTAAACCACTTGTTTACCATGTCCTAATACCAGACCAGTTCTTAAGGGCAGTATATCTAGCTCCTTCTGTTGACACTGTTCAACGATTGCTTTTTTTAACAGCAGAACACTGGGGTATTTGTACAGCAAGTATGTATTCAGTTCAGCTGAATGTTAACACATGTTAATATGCCTGAAGTATATAAAGTTCTGAAGTTCTTAAGATTTCTGAATGTTATATATTAGACCGATGTGATCGAACCGCCTATTTCTGAGGAGCACTTTTGAGCATCTTGGATCTTTTCTTTTTCAGGTTAGACATTAAAAGACCTGTATATGGGTAAGACTTTTTGCAGGTAACATGAACTCTTCAGTGTTTACCAGGGCAAAGTGACATGTATGCCTTGCTGTTCCCAGGGTCCCTGTCACGTGTTCTCTCTTACACAATTAGTAGTACAACAATGGACACATGCATTTTAGTGCTGAATTTTAGATTGTCAGTTGTCAATAGTTTTCGATTAAGTATATGCCTATTCCCAAAATAGAATTCTCAGCCTATTTTCAAATAAAAAAAAAGCTTTTTTTTTCCTTTTCTGTTCTGTCCTTATTTTACTAGTCACATTTGTGTATTCAGTGTATTTTATAATTCTGAATGGTATCAAAATGATGAAGTTAGTTAAGTAAAATCGGCACCTTTGGAGATGGTGTCCTAAGTCACCTCTGCATCGAATCATGAGATGTCCATGATCTTTCTCCCGGAAGATCCAAGTCCAAGTGGATAGTGGATCATAGTTACAGGATAGACATTAATCTATATTTTCCGTTTATTTAGATATTACACTGAATAATCTTAAACATGGGTCTCAAAGCGCCAAAGAAAAGCTTTTAGAATACATGTTAGCAACACAAATATATATCAACTATATAACAAAAAGTTGTTAGATATATTTGCTAATATATACCATGTTATAACAGACTAAAGTTTAATATGTCAGTATTTGGATTCCTTACACATTAATAGTTTGACTTATTGAAAGGTTAAGAGCACCTAGAAAATCCCATATTAAACTAATATCATATACATTCACATGTTTCAGTTCTATCAGAAATCCCATTTGAACAAAAGTACTGAACACATGACCTATAGAAGTAGTGACAGGGTGAAAGCCTGTTAAAAGAATAGATCTTGGCATCACTATACCTAATGCTGCTGGAACAGAAGTCAAACATAAACTCATAAGATGTCAAGGTTCACGAGGAAAGTCCTGGTCCCAGCTCATCACACCACCTCTCATACGCATGGCACAGGGTTTCATCGTCTGTGTCGTTGAAGATTTCTGTTGAAGGTAGAGAAAAGTACAGATCTCTAATAAACTGTGAAGTTTCATCAGAAAAGGAGGAATTCTTACACAAGGGATGAATTAAAAAATATTTTGGCTGCTGGTTTCAATGTCATCCCTGATAATATGGACTGACACAAGGTTTTGTGGAGTGAGGATTTCTTTTCACTTTCAATCCAAACGATGTGAATTACAGTCTAAAGTAGGCCTACCATCAACCTAAAGTGCCAAACTAAATTTCAAATGCACATGTGAACACAACAGTGTTCTGTGATGTAAAGGCTTCTGTACCTGCACAGCCCAGGCCGGTGGGCAGAGGCATCCTCACCAGCCCTCCGGAGTGTCTGAGGCGCTCGCGCAGCGCCCTCTGGACCAGGGCCAGCGTGAAGCCCCGGTGCCACACGGGGAGCTCCAGCCCCAGCATGCAGTCGACGATCCGAAGCTTCTCGTCCTCGGTCACCAGGCCCCTCTCATGGGCCACGTACACCATGAAGGCCATGTCGATGTTCACGGCCTCCCCGTGCAAAAGTGCTGGAAGCACTTCCTGCAGAGAATGAAACAGACGTAAAAGATTTGCATGCACGGTATGCATGGGGAATGCTCTGCAGAGGGATAACTTGGAAAACTGCCAGCTTCTCTGTTAAAGCTGTCAGAATGTGACATTCCAAATGGTGTGAAAATTGAGTGTTAGTATTTCATGTTTCCCTCAGGCGCTGAGCACACTTATCCTATCTTGATCACGCTTTGGTAATCATTTTATGAACCCACGGAACTCATCAGGGTGAGTCATTGCATGGACTTGTTACCTCTTATTATTTCACATTTACATTTACATTCTTCTTGATACACTTGGAAGACTGCCAGTGTTTCTTACCATCTCTAGCGCAGGACTTATTAGGTGGCCAAAATCCACCAGTCTGTCTAGGTCGTCCTCCCAGAGGTTTGGGGCCAACTCTTCCAGCATGGTCTCGATTGCCACCCTAGTGGTGACTGCAGCCGCTGAGGTCAAGTCTACGTTGTTGGACTGAAACCTGGAGTCCAGCAGGAATCGACCTTGCTCCTCCAGCAGCTCAAAGAGCCCTTTGTGCTTCATCAGCGCCATCTACAGGCCAGAGAAATCAGGGCCGTCAGATAACACACATGCTGTTCAACAGCACAGTTTGATTGCATGCAAGTTTGGCTAAACTAAATATGACTCCAGAATGAAATTATGAAAAAAAAGCATGTGATTCTATCTATTTTTATTGGACACAAGTGTGCTGTCACACTACATATTGTCAGCTCTCAGTTGCATACAAGTTCTGAACATCTTTATGGTCATCGGGTACTTTACCTTGAGCATTTCAGCCATACCATTTGAGATGTGCCTTCGTGGTAATGTTTGAATAAAGGACCTGTCCAAAAGTGCAGCAGCAGGTGGAATATACGAGCCAAGCTTATTTTTACAGTTGGCAAAGTTCACCCCATTCTTGGCCCCCACGCTGGCATCAATGTATGAGAGGAGAGAGGTTGGCACTCGGATGTAAGGGGTGCGCCTTCTGTATAGCGAAGCAGCAAGGCCCACGATGTCCAGGCACACGCCGCCACCGATAGCGATGATCGGCTCTGTGCGCCTGTCAATGCCAAACTTGTGGACCTCATTGAGCATCATCATCACCATTTCCATCGACTTCTTCTCCTCCGTTGTGGGTAGGGGAAGGATTCTGTACAAGACATCGCGACTCTCAAAGTAGTCAGTGACTTGGCAGCCATACAGCTTGAAGACTGTCTCGTCCATGACCACAAAGCGTTTAAGAGGCTTGTGGCTGCCTCTGAGAAGCTCCAGCTGCTGGGGGTCTCTGATGTGGCCAGTCAGGAGGGCGTCATTGCTGGGATCCAGCAGGTTTTGGGTCTGGATCACCTGATAGGTGAAGACAATGGGACTGACCACTGTCCAGGTTGTCCCCCTTCCTTCACTGCATTCATGTCTGCAAATGAGAATAGGCAAATATCAACCCATATTCTAAATGGTCAAATATGTATGTAGTGCAACTATCAAAAACTGAAGTCTTGCAGATATTGCATATTTAGAAGTATTGGAGATTGTCGAATTCGGTGTAAAGCAACACTCGGTAGCATGCGTTTCAGAAGTTAGTCGTTTGTAGCAGTGAATTGGTTCACTATTCATAATACAGTTTTACTTACATTTTGGCAGATGACACGCGTTCATTTTCATTCTTCCTTAAAGTTTTTCGATTCTTTCTCGTCCACGTCCCCTTTACCTGAACTAGATTATACTCAGTCCTCTTCGTTTCATGATGCGGCACTTGATCATGAACTTCGCCGGTGGGTGCAGTAATTGACATGATCAAAACTAGTCTACTGAGGAAAGCTTCGGAAGCTCCGTGATAACAAACCAGATAAATTGCAGCTTGTCATATTTCTGCAATATATATATTGCATATGTATACCAATTATATATGTGTACCGATGCACCTCACGAGGGAGGGGCTAATAAAGTCTTACCTTACAAAACTGTCTTACACAAGCAGGCGCGTTCGTTTGTTACACAACGTGTCATCAGTGATAGATTTACAATTTGAAAGACCTTGATACATTACTAGCAGTCTTAAATAATTTCCACACACTCCCACACGTGCGTCTTAGACTGGCCATGTATGCCGATACTTTGCTATCCATCTTTACATGACTTTACAGGACTATTAAGACTATTAACTATTAGAGGACTATTAAGAGGACCATAGGAGTATTATTGTATTGATTTAAAGGAGTTCTGAGACGATACAAAGTGCAAAGGATGACGCGCAAAATTCGCGTTATTCAACCTAAAATATACATTATATAACATATACTTCTATAAAAGTTCTTTCAAATTCATTGAAACAGTTTGGTACTAATGGGATGAGAAGCACTAGTCTAAAACATCTTGCTCAAGGTGAATGATTTTCACGTACCATGCAAAATGCATTCAGAATGTTTAACATTGTTTATTTACCAGCAGGAGGTCATATCAAAATGCTGAGTGTGAGTCGAGTGTGAACTCCACACTTTACAATTTGCTGGCATTTGCTTGGGAAGGCTTTACGCAAAGTTGGCAGTCACGTGTGTTCAGCACACACGACCGTGGAAAGCAGAGGACCCACCATCTAAATTGCCAGAAGATTGAGTGCCTGCTCGGCAAATTCCGATTTGCAGTTGTTATCAAGTTGTTCATCTGAGATTTGCGTCATGCAGACGGCTAAAGGTACGTGTTAAATTGTTATTTTAAACTAGTTCACAGTGTCTGCAACTCTAGCTTACTGAAGAGGCAACATTAGACCACCAGTTGTCCAATGTTGGCTGTCAGTGTGTCCCCAATAATAGCTTCTTCTGGAAGGGGTTGGGTGAATATGGGTTGACGTTTGACATTCGTTGGATATTCCATTTGGAACTTCGGAAACAACAAAGCACTCCAGCTAAATGACATGATCGAGGGCATGGAACATTTACTATAATGATGTGTCAAAAGAAACCAATAATATTTGTTGTCACAATCAACTTTTATCTAAAAACAGCCCCACGACACTTTCACCATACCCTCAGCCGCTACGGTCTGTGTTGGATATGTGTCGTTCGTGAACGGATTTGTCTTCGTGCACGAACGAATCTTTTCGGTGAACGAGAACGATTAGTTAATGCCCTTTGTCCATCTTGTTCCTTTCCTTGCTTGGCTTTAAAAAAGATATTTTTTAGCAGACTTGTTAAAGTGCCTCATGGGAAGGATTGCTCCCTGATTCGACTATGGAGCTGCATCGGGGAGGGCTGTAGCCCAAAGGAGTAAAATTAGGCTTATCCTATTGGTCGGGCTAGACATTTGAGTTCATGGAGGAGGCGGGATGATTTTGGGATAGCCTACTGTACCCTTCTGTGTGACTGACGCCCAGAAATGGACGATACGTAGCCTACCCATACATGGCACATTTGCTGGAGCATTCATTGAAACAACAACATGCAACACACTAAGTTGAAACTTGGACATGGCATGGACATTAGATGAGGCTAACAACTAGGCCTAGAGAGCTGCCAACTTTTAAAAAAACCTTGGAGTGAGATTCTGTCGGGGGTGACCAAAATTTTGCCGCGCACGCAGCCACACACGTTGGTGGCTCACATATCAGGGAATTAGAATTCATTTGGCGTTGTACCCATGTTGTGCCCTGCATTCTGGTGGTTTGTGGGGCCCAAACTCGTTGATAGGGGCGGCCTACTGGAAATGGACAACATTGGTTACATTCTGTGAAGCAAAGACATAGCTGAAGGTCCACCCCCAGGACATTTTGGTTTAAGTAGATGTTATTCCCTGCATTCTAGTGGATTTTTGGGTGGTATGCTAAAGATGTGCAATACCCGAACTTATTCTGATTCATGTTCATCTGATCATGACTTGTAGGGCCTTCTAGACTTGAGCTGAACATTCAACCAGAAAACTATTGTTGTGCCTCAATGACTGTCTATGTACCACAATATAGCCTAATTAATAGACCTGTGTTTAAGATTTGACCAAGGTAGGTTGATTGACATTTTGATTACAATGGTATTCAACTAATTCTTAACTGAAACCTAACCTAGATTGTTAATAATTGTATTCTTAAGAGCACTTCATGATTTATGTTCAGCCAAAAATTACACAAGATTAGTTTGGGAGAAATATTTTTCATTATTCAAAGCCTCCCACCACACGTTCCATCAAACAAAAAAGTGCAACAAATAAAGTGCTTAAACAGTAGCCTTTTTAAGCAATACAATGGATCAACACATGACAAAAACAACAAAAAAATCAGATGCAGATCAGAAGCTGGTTAGTCATTTTCTAAGATCTGTTGGCAAGGTTGTACTGGCCTGTGGCCTTCTTGGAGGCCTTGATGATCTCTGAGGGGGGCTCCCATCTGAAACAAGGCTCCAGGTCGGCCATCTTTATGGCCATTATTGAGGACAGGGTGCCATCCAATGCCAGGCTTTTTCTGGTCTTAGTTTTGTTCAGTCCCACAACTGAAAACACCCTCTCAGCATCTGCATTCGAATGGGGCAACACCAGGACCAGCTTGGCGACGGCAGCAAGCCTATCAAATTCTTTGGCTCCTGTCACCTATGGAAAATGAACCAAGAACAAAATGGAAAAACATACCATATTTTGTTTTGATTAATACTGTAAGTATACTGTAACAAAGTTCAGATACAACATGCATAGTTTGCATCATGTATGACACGATATATGCATGCATCAATAAAAGCAACATATGTAGCCAAGCCACACCTTCCAAAAAGAAAGACAAAAAAAAATGTATACCTTATGTTTCCGTGTTGCCATTCCAGCCCAGAAGCTTTCCATCTCAGTTTCGTCCTGAAGGGAGGTGGTTGGCATGGTCTGATAATCAGAAACTCCTCACCCAGGTGGTCATGCTCCTCTGGCCCATGGTATGGGAGGAGATGGGGAAACCTACCGTAAATCCTCAAATAGTGGCCGGGGCTTTTATTTACTTAGGCTGCACAGCGCACCGGCCTGTATTTGGGGCAGGCTTGTATTAGGGGCAGGCCTTTATTTCTTACGGCTCTTCAGAATGTTCAAAAAAGTTCCGTTGATTTGAATGGGGCACCCCAACGTTAGCATGTCTGTCATTTCTTGATATTCACCACTGCTAAAAGTTAATGACCGCTGTCATTGGCAATTCTAATTCACATCTTTCATATCATTCAGCAAGAAGTCCGGTCATTTAACGTAGCGGAAAGTCATTGTAATTTGAAGTCAGTAAGTAATGGGTTGCTACACAACACCTGGAACTTTAAAGTTCTATTAGCCTGAAGAACATCGCCCCATAATGCCGTGCGGCGGGCGCATACTTTCCTCTGATGCACTAAGCGCTCAACGATGTTCCTTAACAATGTTCCTTACTGTTCTCATTGCATGTTGTTGTTCTGTGTTGGGACTGAGTTTATACAGATGTGTGACGGTTGCACAGTCTCTTCGTGATAACATGTACCAGGGCATAAAGCCCGTGCCATTTTTACATTGTGTCGTGTTTAGTGTTTATTAAAAAGCCATAACAAATATTCCATACTTCCGTGATTTTTTACAAAATGCTACCGGTACCTTTTTTTACCCCCGGCTTGTATTCGGGGCCCGGCCTTTATTTGTCCGTATGGACCACGCACCCGGCTACTATCTGAAGCCCGGCCTCTAATTGCATCCCGGTCTTTATTTGAGGATTTACGGTATTTATGAAAGTAGAGTTACAGGTTGTTAAGTTATAGGTATATTGTCATCAACCAGCAGCAGTTCATACACATCTTTGAGGAAAAGCCATATAAGAATAACTCATGTGCAGTTTAGGAGTGAACACACCTCATCATAAGCATTTTACAATAATTAAAGAAAAAAACGAACCTTTCAACAAAGTACAGGACATCTTCAATGACACTTTCAGCCCTCTGCCGCACATCTACAAATTCTGCGTGTTTGATCAGTGGCTCTTCCATTGGCAGCTTCTTAAGTGCATAGCCCACAGCACTTGTTAGGAAACTCAACACAGCTTCATTGAATGAATCCACCTGCCGTGGTGTGATGTCACCCTCATCAAGATATCTGTTAAGTTTAGCCCTGGTTGTGAACCCAATGTTCAACTTTTTCCCTGTACAGATACAGCATATCAGGTTAACATAAATGGTTTAACATACTGATGCAGCAATATCAGCTTGACACATAGTGCAAGAAATCCAACCAGAAGCTCACTGTTGGACCGACTACCACCAACCTTAGGTTTCTACTCATGAAGTGGCAAAAGGCTAGGTACACGGCTAAATATCACATTTTATCTATCACATATCACAGTGTATGATCATAATAATAGCCAAACACTAACCTGGCAAATGGTTTGCCTTCTCTTTATTGGCAATTTCACAAGGCTCCTAATGGCCTTGCAGAGCTGCTGGAACCATACATTTGGAAAATAGCTTGCGTACGAATTTCACCATCTATGACAGACATTTACAAAACTAGTATTAGATCCCTGCAGATAACAGCTGAGTTTACATTCACCACACAAAATCAAGTTCAACCACATGTCATTAACATACCTAGTCTCTGCTCAGTTTGGAGATGAAGATTTTCTTCAGGATGTATTCAATTCAACAAACCGCGTTTGTCTCTCTTTGAAACTCTTCTTCTGTCGCTAACTTCGGGACTTCTTGGGGTAAATAAGATGTCTATGCAGCGAATAGGGTTACAGATGCGCTCCTTAGCGCCAGCTACCCTCGGGGAGTTTGAAAAGGAACAAACGCGTCTCGGCCCAAAATCAGATTTATTTTTGGCGGGAGAAATTGGATGTGTGGCGTGAGTGCGTGTGTAAACATACAAAAGCGTGTGTCACACGGCGAAACCGTGTGAGTTGGCAGCTCTGGGTTACAGATGCGCTCCTTAGCGCCAGCTACCCTCGGGAAGTTTGAAAAGGAACGCACGCGTCTCGGCCCAAAATCAGATTTATTTTTGGCGTGAGAAATTGGATGTGTGGCGTGAGTGCGTGTGAAAACATGCAAAAGCGTGTGTCACACCGCAAAACCGTGTGAGTTGGCAGCTCTGGGCCTAGCTGATAAATAGATTTGAACTAGAAAATAAAAATTGATTTTATTATTGGAAATACAATATATTTCATTGATGAAAATAAAATTGTCCTTGTGTGCAACATTGGCACTGTTTTAATTAGCCAGGTTTGTGTTTTATGTGTGCTCCGCCTTTAGTTTCACCTTCTATTAGCGCATGCCTTACACTTTCAGTGAAGAACAAGTGGCCAGTCTACACAGCTCTCGTTCAGTCTTGAGGTAGCCATCAGTCTCTTGTTCACCTACTCATACGTTCATTGTAGGTGTATTTGTTCAGTCCCAGGTGTAGCTTCCAGTCAATCATATGCTGTTTTAGGGTTGAAGGAGTAACAACGTTCTTTTCCGCATTGTTGACTATGGCCAGTGAGGCATATAAGTGTGTGCTGTAAGTGAGCATATGATTGGCTGGAACCTAAACCTGGAACTGAACGTATGAACGAAAGTATCTGCCTGCCTGCCAAGCATGGCACTGAGAGTGGAGACACCCCAGAGCCGAAGGATTGACAGAGGGTGTTCTCAAAGTCAAAGATGCTTCCTTGGTAGGACGGGTCCTTCCGAGTCCTTCCAAGCAGGGTCCTTCAGAGGCTAGGCAAGACTCCTTCCTAGCATTCAGAGAACAAACAATGGAACAATCTTGTGAGTGTGCAGGTATGCATCACCGAAAAGGTCCCGCCTTCAAATTCCGCGCTACTTAAAAAAAATGGCTCTGGTACGTGTGCATAGAATTGTGGGTGCTTTAGGAGTGCAGAGGATAATCCAACTGCATCCTTTAAAATTCTCAGAACGAAGGATTCAAATTCAAAAGTCTGTCCTATCATCTTTTCCTAACCACTTTTCCTTGACCTCGATGGAAAACATCATGAGGTCAAGGAAAGATATAAAGTAGAATTCACAGGGACAAAAAACAACCGCGGTTTTACGAGAATCTAACTCCATTTACACTTGGCTACCAATTATGTGAAGACGATCGATTGTTGATTGGGTTGTTGAAACTCCTTTCTCAAGCATTTAGAGAATTTGACCAGCTCTTATCATGGATGTCACAGCAAATATTGTTGTTTTCTTTTGACACATCATGTTATAGTGTAGCCTACTTTCCATGCCCTCGATCATGTCATTAAGCTGGAGTGTAGTCCTTTGTCATGTCTGAATGTAGCCTACGGAGGTTCAAAATCGAATATTCCAGCGAGGATCAAACCTCAACCCATCTTCACCACGGTATCTGTCTCAGAGCCAAGAACTTCAATGTTTTCTCTGTAGCGTTTGCTGTGGCGGACGGGGACATGTCCCTATCCTCATTAATCGCAAATAAATAGGCCTAGATTTTAGATAAAGAGATCAATTCTAGATTTTTGTTAAAGAGGACCTATTGTGCTTTTCTGGTTTTTCCCTTAGTGTGTTATATAGCTTTTTCGTGCATGTAAGCGGTCTACAAAGTTACAAATCCCAAAGTACCCTCCAGAGGGAGTAACCCTCTCCCACAGAAACCACTTTTCTCAGCTGCGTGAAATGCCTCCTTGGAATCCAACCCTTTTCCTTTGTTACAAGATGATCTCATAACACAATCCTTATTGCCGCCTAGCTGACCAATCAGAGCACACTGCACAGTCTCATTTCATGTGCTTGCAAAATAATTGTTCACTCTGACAGGTAGGCTACTGACTGGTGGTGGTTAAGTCATTGGTTTCTAATAAGTTTGAAATCATTGATTTAGGCTGTTTCTCACCGAGTTGTGTAGCGTAGGCCTACAGATATTTTCTTCCTTCATAAGGGAAAGAACCATGCCCAAGGGGGTTGGCCATGAAACACACAGTGAAATTCTGAAATTCTCTTATCTTTTTAAATTAGGAAAGTAATGAAAAACCAACATTTAAATTTCCATGTATTGTTATGATTCATATAGTTTGATATTCGACCTACTTTTCCTACCCCCAGTCTCAGATACTCCGTTGGAATTCATTGTGGAGTATCTGTCCAAAGCCAAGGACATTGTGGACAGTAATGCCAGTGTCCCAGAAGAGCTGAGGACTTATCTTCAGAAGGCACTGGACATCGCCAGTGGCTTAGACAGCTACCTGGAGAGAATGACCAGCCAGGAGAGTGATCCTCTAGCTGAGCTCTACAAGTGAGGATGCTCCTTATTGTCTGTCCATTCACACCTGTTCTCCAATGGGCGCAGTATGGGCATGCTGTTTGTTTGGGAGCAGCTGTTTATTGGGATGTACACACAAGAACAGCACACTCATAGCATGAAAAAACAAATAACTTTATTAAAATACTTTATCTCATGTGATATATGTATGCTTGTACATATAACCTAGCATCTGACTAGCTCTGCAAAGTAGTTATAAGCTGCATTGTGCAACTGTTGAATGTTCTAGAATTGAAATGCCCAAACAATGGATATAAAATTGCCATTTTGAAAGGCATGCTGTTTTGTGTGGCATCTAATGAAGTCACTTTGCAGTGTATGATGTGCTTCTGTTGTTGTTGTTGTTGTGTGCAGGAAGACAGTGTGTCATGACTGGGACAGAGCATACGAGGAGGGGGCAACTATGTTTCGTCTCCCAAAGGAATGCATCACTGGACACGTGGAAGGTGAGCTAGCCATGTGTCTAAAAGATTTTCAGATGTGAAAATCAGAAGTGTCAGATAACAAAACCGCCTCACTTAAGTCACATCATGCAGGTTTTATGTTATTAACTCAAATTAAACGAATAAATAACCAATAAAGACACTACTCATAGATCAGCCCTCTGAAGAGAACACGTTCAAGAGTTTTTTTTTGTATGCTTTTATGACAGGCCAGGTTTTGAAGATGCTTGTGCACATGTGCAAAGCAAAGAGAATCCTGGAGATTGGGATGTTCACGGGGTATGGAGCGCTGTCCATGGCGGAGGCACTGCCAGATGATGGTAGATTAATTGCCTGTGAACTTGAGGCTTACCTGAAGGAATTTGTCCAGCCCATTTTTGACAAGTCCCCGCATGGCAAGAAGATTAGTGTGAAAATTGGGTCTGCAATGGATACCCTCCAGGTGAATTTTAATGAGATTTTGTAATGTATGTTTTGACACAAAGGTGTCATATAACTTGGTTTGAGGTACACATATATAATATAGACACATTTGCTTTCATAAGCTTTTGTAAACTTTATATTTAAACTGTAGTGGCACTTTCTGAGTTATGTTTTTTTTATATTGTAGGAATTGTCAGAGACTGATGACCAGTTTGACATGGTGTTCATCGATGCAGACAAAAGCAACTATATCAATTATTACAAGTTTATCCTAGACAACAACCTTCTACGCATGGATGGAGTGATATGTGTAGATAACTGTCTGTTCAAAGGAAGAGTCTATCTACAGGACTCAAAAGATGAAAACGGTCTGGCCCTACGAGAGTTTAACGAGTTTGTCTCCAAAGATCCACGTGTGGAGCAGGTAGATATATATTTTTAAATTTGATAGTATATCCTCAATCGCTTGCCTGTATGCCCTTTGAACTTGTCATGGATAAAAGCTAGGCAGCTTGCTAACTGATTATTTTGACCTTGTACTCAGGAATGTTGTACTGTAAATGTGGTTCCTATATTTTCACTGGGTTTCGGACCCGGAGCACAAAACTACATAGTGAACAGTCTGGGCAACTAGTGGGAACACCAGGGGTATTTAGCTCTCCTTCACGTGGCCATGTCATAGAAACTAGTTGGAAAAAATACTTCAAAAAGGGTAAAAACCTGCGTAATATACAAATATCAAGCTATTTTGATTTATTTTTGTTGTGACCATCGGGGTATCCTGTGGTATTGTTCTAGGTGATGATTCCCATAAGAGATGGCATCACGATCATACGCAGACTTCCCCCCTCACAAGCTTCACTCCAAAAGGTAGGACCAGGACCTCTTACTGGGTCACAAGGTATTAGCTGACATCATTGTGTAATTGGCCTTAATATGTTCTATTTTACAGGTCATAAATGGGAAAAAGTATTTTAACTTCTGCATATTGCCATTCATTAGTACTGATACGTGACCAAAATGACTGTTTGTCTATTTATACTATATGCAGTAGCATTTGTGTGTGTAACAGAACAAGGTGACCGATGATGACGTTTTCCGGGGTTTGAGAGGGAAGCCGATCCTGGATCGACTACGCTTGGATGGGAAGGTGGCGTATGTGACGGGGGCAGGCCAGGGCATCGGCAGGGCCTTTGCTCACGCTCTGGGGGAGGCCGGGGCCAAGGTAGCCGTGGTGGATGTGGACCAGGGGAAAGCAGAGGCTGTAGCGGAAGAGCTTACACTAAAAGGTAAAGACAGGGGGGGCACATGGTATCTGTTGACGTGAGAGTCAGGCACAATATCAGAACCAGGCTTTCACAAAATCTCTGCAGACATTGAGTTCAGTTCAGTTCAGTTTCTGTGTATTTTCACCAGCAGAGGGCGCTATAATAACTAAGCCTCGTGGAAGTGTATTTCTACGTCTTAGTGCAGCAGAGTACATTTTATGTTATTTCTCAGTTACTTATGTGCATTTGCTGAGATGATAGATTATTTCTAGTAATAGTAAAATAGCCTCTTTCAGAGTATAATTCCTAAAACAGATGAAGGACTTCTCACAACACCAAAATACCACCATAACACCACAATAAAACCGCCTTTTGCACATGAAACATGAATCATTTAACACCCAGCTACATAAAGGAATGACTACTCTATACAGTGTAGGCAGTAATACAAAAGCCTCGTCACACCTACACAGATATTCATATGGATACAGCATTCATACAGGCCCTCCTAAAATTCCTCCTAAAAACCTCCTAAAAACCGGACACAAGGGCAAGTCAATAATATTACAATAACAGATCAGTGCATTGTCTACAGATGAACCCAACAACATATTTTTTACTCAATAATTATTATAATTAACAAAATATTTACTCAGATCTGCAATCAGATCAATACACAGAAAGGCAAACCTGTGCAAAACCTACTGAATGGTTGAAACATGTCACTGGAAATGAGTCACTGGAATCACATGCCACATGGACTTTTTTCCCCTGTACTTACACCAACCTCTCTGCTTATAATCCGTTTTGATGCGAAAATGTAATCTGTATCACAACAATAGTGTTATCGAGAATGGCCTTTAGTTTGTCCATTTTGAATAAACTCAAAGAGAAATTCAATATTTCCTTGGCCCTAGGGGTCTGAATAGCTGTTTTGAGAAAATACTTTGGGAAATGTGTATTTGTATAAACTTACCAGCAGAGGGAGCCCTATCATTAGGTTACAGTCTTTCAGTGGGCATTTCTAAGCGCATGTTATGCTGTTGGATTTATTATTTTTAACAATGTTGATATAAATCAGGTGGTAAAACAAATGAAAATTAGTATTTTATTAGATATTAGAAATTATATATTTTGACTGAACCTGGATCCCAGACTGGATCTTAACCCTTAAAAGTTAATTTAGGTTTTGTATGTTGTTTCTTCTTTGAAAACATTATTTTATTTTCAACACTATAAAGGGATCCCGAATATGGCCTTCACTGCAGACATCAGCAAGCCAGAGGATGTTCAGAAAATGGTGGATGCCATTGTCTCTAAGTGGGCAGCAGTCCACATAGCATGCAATAACGCTGGCATCAACATGAACTCGGCCAGCGAAGACACCAGCCTAGAGGAGTGGGACAAAACATTCAGTGTCAACCTTAGGGGAACTTTCATATGTTGCCAGGTAGGCGATGTTGCCAGGTCTTTTCTCTGCACCACTGGGCATTTTTCATCTCTTTGTGGGAACCTTTGGAAACCCCGACAGGGTGGTTTGGCTTTCCCATAAAACCTGATGTTTGTCTGTGTGAGACAACTCCAATCCTAACTGTACAGCTTGAACTTTTGGCTTATGGAGTCTTGTTAGGTGTTCAAACCAAGCAAATCAAACTGTATCGTTCCTGTTATTACACGGAGGTGCTACTCATCTAGGAATGTAAAGCAAAACGGTTGCATATATAAGCTGAAGGAGAAGAGAGAGGTGTGTTTCATATAAACATTATACAATTATGATATGATATTCAATATGGAGGGAGGCTGTCTCTTTTCTGTGTTTATTCTGGTCCGCTCTTCCTGTGCAGTTGTGTGGTTAGTGAGGGACTTGATACTGAGACGTGTTTGAAAGCGTGTCTCCCTGTGCCTCAGGCTGCAGGTCAGGTTATGCTGAAGCAGGGCTATGGGAAGATCATAAACACAGCCTCCATGGCCAGCCTGATAGGTAAGTCAAAAGCTCTCTTGTATTTCTTTCTCTTTTTTCTTTTCTTTTAAGAGAGGGGATCAGGATGTAAAAGAATGAAGGTTAGAGGTTTATTGGAGGGGCTCAAGCATTCCAGAGGTACTGGTCCTGCTAAACGCTGCAATAAAAAGGTAATTTGGCCTGATTTGGCTAATAGTAAAGTAAACTTCAGGACATCAGCCAAACACATTCTTTTAAAACATGGTCGAAAGAATGGTTAGAGAAACATTGGCAGAGGTGGGAGAAGTGGAAGTGGAGAATTGTGAAAAACACAGGAGAGGCGTAGGGTTGATATCAACAATACTATGACTGACTTCCTCTCTAAGCTCAGACATCTGGTTGCTAGTATTTAGGCATGCAGATACACTTTTCTACTCTTTACCATAGAGCCCATACCATACTATACTCCCCCCCCCCCCCATCTGCCCTATTCAGCCCCATGCCATTTATTCCACCCAGCCGATTCACAGGATGGGACATCAGTTGAAAAGCAAGCCGTAGCTTCTTGGTCTTGCCCCACTTTCTTTTTTTTCATAATCTCTCAGTATCTACAGTATTTCTTGCAGTAGTGGCACTCGCTGTACTCTCCCTCTCTCTCTCTCTCTCTCTCTCTCTCTCTGCTTCATAATAAAACCAGACGACTCTGTGAGGGCTTTCAGAGCCTCACACACGGTGACTCGTAACAAGCATGAGTAAAGGGAGTCCCCACTTGGCCCCACTGATCCTGGGCCCACCAGCCTTTTGCTTAAGTGGCCGTGTACAGCATCATATTTTTCTCTCCTCTCCTCGCCTCGCCTTTTTTTTTTTTTTGTTACCCCCATTTTTTTTACAGGCAAAACCAAGCATTGTTGTAAAGGGAGAGCTATTCGCGGCACTCTATAATTCCTCCAACAGGTTCCTCCAGGAGAGCAGCGGCACTTCATCAGCTGTACAGTCAAGTAGCCAATAAACTTGCCTACCATATGGGCAGGAGTCCCAACTGTGGGGGCAATCTGTAAAACAGGAGCATGCTGGTAAATAGAGGGCCAGTGTGTAAAGTGGGGGAAAAAAAAAAGAGGAGTGATCAATTACTCGCATTACAAACAGTCCTATAGGAATATGCTTTATCGGTCTGGACATCTGTTATTATATTGTCATAATGTATAATCAGATGGGGCTTGTTGTAGCCAGACCGGGTAAGAAAATGGAGACACTGAAGGCCTATTAAAATGCACAGTGACAGCATTTGAACCATCTGCTGAATAATATTGTTGTTTTTTTTTTACCCCTTCTCCACACCGCCCCTCTCCTCTATCTCATGAGAATGCAGGTGTGCTACCTGGTCACATGCTGAGATGAAATATTACATTATTAGCAATTCAGAAGCATTAAACAAAGTGGTGTTTGATATGGCTGTGGTGGTGGATGGGGATTGGAGATGGTTGTTAGCGAGCCGTCAGGCTGTGCTTAGAGGAAGAAGAGAATCCCGTAAATTCTGGCTGTGTGTTTGGGGAGGCTAGAACCAAATGTCAACCGTCAGATCAAAGCTGCCCTACAATGATGAAAAAAACCCTTCATGACAACGGCCTGTATCTACACTTAAATAATCAGAGCCTTGTTAGCTACACTGCTTGTTTGCCTGCCCTTAAAAAAGAGGAATAAATAGCTGCCTGGATGTTAAAGAGGGCTTTAGGAGGCTCTTCAGCTCTCTTTTCTCTGCTCCTCTCCGGGGACTTGGCGGTGCTGGAAGAGGAGAACATCAAGGAGGCTTTATTTGATGGATAAAGGCAGTTTTGAACTACGCAACGCAGCTGGTATCATCAGGTCTTCAACACGGATTATGGCTGCCGGCCTGTTTTAGATGCGGTCTTCCCTCCCTGCTCAGGCACACACTAGTACGAGCGCACACACACACACACACACACACACACACACTCACTCACACACACACACACACACACACACACACACACACACACACACACACACTACTATACATCTATACAAACACACACACACCTGATAAGGGGGATTTCAAGCCCGTCTCTGTTTGTAAGCCTGAGGCTTGACTCCTCCTCAAACACATCTCTCCAGGTCACATAGTGGTGGCTGCCTTTTCCCTCTCTTCATCATCACCATCATCACTATAATCATCATCATCATCATCATCTTCTTCCTCAGCCGTTGTTCTTCCTCCAGCTGATCAGCGCCTCCCCCCCTCCCTCATCTCTAAACAAATGAGGGCCTGGGAAGCAGGAGCTGGAGCCTCTCTTCTCGGCAGGACCAGCCGCTGCCTCTCCGTGCAGCTGTGTCATATTTATCATCGCGCGCTCGCGGCCCGGGCTATTTGGCAGTGAGATCACCGGGTGACGAGGTTAACTACTAAAGTTGTATGTAACTTGGAGCCCCGCTCGTGATGATTAATCAACCGGCGGAAAATGAGGCCCTTTCCCCCCGCATCGCACGCAGCGCGCAGCATCTGTGATGGTCAAGGCAAACAAATGGCATGTTGCCTTTGTTAGCGACGGCGGCGCACAAGCGAACATCCAGAGTAATTAATTTTACATCGCCTCATCTACAGGGTCCTGGAAAGCTAATGAGGAGCCCATCTCCCTGTCGCTCTCGGTTCAGGCCTGAGCGTTGAGTTATGACTGAAACATTGCTGGAAATGAAGCAAGTGAAATGTGCCTTGTGAGCGTCCTCAGCTGCATAGAGCGGACTCATTGGAATGCATTGTTGTGGAACTAATAAAATAATTGCCTCCTGAAAATGGTCAACACCTTCAAAGTAAGCCATAGGTCTGGTGTGATGTGAAGGTCTGCGTGATTTTCTGAGAAAGGGCTAGTTTTTTTTGGTTTTGAGAAAGTGATGTGTTGGCAGCCATAATTACATTACACCAGGACAGGATGGAAAATGCAGCTCCTTCACTCGCTTCGCTTCGCCTTTCTCCTCCCCTGCAGTTCCTCACCCTCAGAAGCAGCTGGCCTACAACACGTCCAAGGCAGGCGTGGTGAAACTCACACAGACTCTGGGCACGGAGTGGATCGACCGAGGGGTCCGCGTCAACTGCATCTCACCGTAAGTTTTACACATTACCAAACACCAGGACTGTGTTCAGTTTCAGCGGTCAGATATCCTTGACATGCTCCCAGGGAAACAAAAAGTGAAACAATAAAGAAGAAACCAGTCACGTCACGGAATCAGGTCGCAGAACTTTTCACTGTGCTGCGATGACACGTATATGATCTGTAAGGGCCACCTTTATTTGACCATTGGTTGAAAGTAACTAAGTACGTTTACTCATGTACTATACTTTGGCACAGTTCTGTGGTTCTTGTACTTTACTTGAGTATTTCCATTTTATGCTACATGACATTAAATTTCAGAGGGAAATTCATTTATTAAACAGCTTTAGTTCCTAGTTTCTTTTAAGATGAAGATTTTACATTATGGATAATATAACAACCTTTTAAAATACAACACATTGTTAAAGATTAAACCAGTGGTTTCCAACCTTTTTGGCTCATGATGTACTTTGATACTTTAACTACATTTTGCTGCTAATACTTATGTACTGAAGTGGGATTTTTCATGCAGGACTTTTACTTGTAATGGAGTATTTTTACATTGCTGTATTGGCACTTTTACTCAAGTAAAGGATCTGAATACTTATTCCACCACTGCGTGTGACATTGAAGAAAGCAAACTCCTCAATGAAAAATGAACTAACACTGACATACAGTATATTTTACATGGATCTGGATTAGGTAAGCGCTTTCTATGCTTTATATTTGGGAATGATGTGGCTTAAATGTATGCCTTCATGAAATGCAATTAGCAGCTATGCAACTTGATTGAGTCCCCCCCACCCCACCCCCACTGATAGCTAAGCAAACGTCTGCTGCATGAATGCATTCATGTGTAGACAGAAACCCTTAACAACACTGCCAGCCTTAACGTCCTCTGGGCAGCAAGGGCCAGCCATTTATTTTTCACTGCAAACAAGCAATTTATTTTAATCCTCTTTTATTATTATTTGTTGGCTTAGCAAAGCTGTGATGAATGAATAAGAAACGAGACAAAAAGAAGAGCATTGTCAGACGCTCGTGGATTGGGGACACATCAGAGATTGAGGCACTAATTTAAGGGTTGCAGACAATACTTCAATGCTTAATTTGATGACGTCTGGTGGGATGAGTCAACCTAAAACATGCGTTTTCCTCCCTTTAATTGTTATATTCAATTAGGGAATCAAATTAGCCTCTTGAACCAGAGGTGTCGGCACAACAATAGGGCCTGTTGTTTGTGTCTATTTGTGTGTGAAGCTCTTGTGAGGAGACGAGAGGAAGAGGAGCAGGAAGAGGAGATGCGTGTGAAGTGGAGCATCCCTGAGCCCCTGCGATCCCCGAGCAAATCCGTCCGGCTGCCGGAGCCGGGGCCCTCCGTTGGCGGCGGGAAACAAAGACACGCTTGCCATGCTCGGCCCCTCATTTTTATTTATCGCCGGCTTGTTTGCTAATTTTAATTTGCAAAGAGAAGCAATCCCCCCCCCCTCCTACCCCCCACCCGCTATTGGAGGGCTGTCTCAATGGGCCGCTGATTTCTTTGAAGTGACAGTGGGTAAATATGCATAAAAAAGGGGGGACACAATTAGCGAGTGTGAGGTTGACTTCCGCCTGATTTCATTGGCAACTTTAGCCGCCGCGGTGATAAGCCACATTATCTAGAAAATTGGCTGAGGGAAAACGGCACCTCTGATTGCCAGGAAAGGTTCCAGATAACAGGGTGCTGAAGAGAAATATAATTGAGGTGGAATATGTTAACCAAGGTGTCACATGCTCCTCGGAAGCGCTAATTTATCAGAATGGCGGAATTTGTACCAAGGCAGCGGAATACATTTAGACCTGGCTAAACAGGGGGAGATGGATGTTCGGCTTTTAGTCACTGTCATGCTGATTGTCTGAGAATGTCTGCCAGAATTTCTCATTAGACGCCCTCGCGTAAATACATTTGTACCAACCGTGAGTGGATTGCATGTGAGTTGTGTGTGTGTGTGTGTGTGTGTGTGTGTGTGTGTGTGTGTGTGTGTGTGTGTGTGTGTGTGTGTGTGTGTGTGTGTGTGTGTGTGTGTGTGTGTGTGAGGGCGTTTTTTTAGTTGAGTGATTGCTGTGAGTACTGTTGAAAAGGATCAGGTCTGGAGGCGTCTCGCTGACTGTCCCTCCCTTAGAACCAAGGAGAGGCATTTGTAGTGCATTCACAGGCCAGTCTCACTTACTGGCTAATGTTAGCCAACGCATCAGTATGTCAGACTGAGGGTGGCACAGATGGAGATTGCCTGCTTGCACTCTGGGCCACTAAAATCAAATTGTGGTGAGGATCCTGCATATGCCCGCTGGTGTTGGGAGCGGGCAGGGGTGAGTCATTAAACGCTGGGGGCCCCGCTGTAAACATCATCAGAGGGCCGCTCAGAAACGCTGGGGCTCGCCCTCACTCGCGCAAGGATAATTGGGTTTATTTTTGTCACCCAAGTGGTGGCTGCTGTGAATCGTGGCTGTCACTCTGCCTGTGATGTCTGATGTGCCTGGCTCATCTTATTTTTTTTCTCCCTACCCCTCCCCCTCCCTTACTCCCACTTGCATCGCTCCTCATCCCCCTCTAACCCACCCTCCTCTCTTTTTTACTCCCCTTCTCTTTCCAGGGGGATTGTTGACACCCCTCTCATCCATTCGGAGAGTCTGAGGCCCCTGGTGCAGCGCTGGCTGTCAGATATCCCGGCTGGACGACTGGCTCATGTGACAGACCTGCAAGCTGCAGTGGTCTACTTGGCATCTGATGCCTCTGACTACATGACAGGGCATAACTTAGTCATAGAGGGTGGGCAAAGTCTGTGGTAGAGAAACTTTGCCTTTGTTCTGCCGAGCCAATCGGAAAGAGAGAGCAAGCGCATGAGAGAGAGAGAGAGAGA
Source organism: Clupea harengus (assembly GCF_900700415.2). NCBI lineage: Eukaryota > Metazoa > Chordata > Actinopteri > Clupeiformes > Clupeidae > Clupea > Clupea harengus. The sequence continues at coordinate 835,638 of NC_045156.1, forward strand.
GAGAGAGAGAGAGAGAGAGATGGCGAAGCACCTTCACCAGCCACATGGGACCATTACAGTGTGGCCAGTTAACTGTATCAGAGGACAACAAACAAATGCATTCAGAGGTTGCACTCAAGGTTGTCCTCAGACTGAGCCATGTACTTCATGCACAGGGTAGTTTTCATATGGGAACTCCGCCATGGCCAGCTCTGGTGATTCATTGAAAGGGACCATTAGGGAGGCAGTAGTGTGTCTTGACCAGTGTTGCTGTATCCTGTAGTGTTTTGTCTGGTTTGCTTTGACTGATACAGGTCTTTGAAATAAACCGCTCTGTTATTAGTTTTTCGTTATGGTGCTTTATTCAACAAGGCTTTTCATTCAACAGTCAACAGGATGATCTCAGACATCACAGAACTAACCCACAGAGGGAAAACAGGGCAACTGTAGCTTGAGTAGCAATTTCCTTTAATATACAGTACCTTTTTATATACCCTTTTTTGTTTTTTTCTGCTTTTTCATTTCATTTTTCATTTCCATGTCTAAAATTCAATATTCAACGCAGCCCACTTGAAGACAAAGACATAACATGTCATACCAATAATTTGGATGACGTGTCTTTCCAAACTCAGACCACATAAAATAGCCTAAATACCCTGTGCAAATTTTATGAGTTCTTCAAGTGGAACAGCTGTGTATTACTGAATGGAAATACGCTTTGAATTACGTGCCATGTTTTCATGTGCCGTAAAAGTCCAGTGAAAATATCCTCCGCTGCAGATGACGTAAAAGCCAACTTGATATTTCACATGTGACTGCCAGTGTTACTGTCCACTGGATCTGAAGAGTAGAAACTAGTTGGAAAATAATGGGTAGTAAACACTGTTTTGCCTGCTGTATCCAGTTCTGTCAGTCTATACACACTCTCTGTGTGTTGTTCACACTAACACACACAATCCCTACGTTTGTCATCGATCTGCGGCTCCACTAGGGCGAGTCTGTGTGCAGTGGGAACAATGTGCAGTTGTCATGTTTATATGCTGAAAAACAATACTCGAAATGAAGACGGGCAGAGAACTTGACCTTGGTCACCGCAATTATTCCCAAGGAGTGGCCAATTAGGGCCATTACTAATGCAATGGGATGGTGGTTAGACGAGTGAGCATACACAATTCATTTACAGTACTGACACTTAGAGAGGGGGGTATTTACATAATTAGGATAGGCCAATCATGAAAGCGAATAAGAGGATTCCATTTAGAGCCAAGACCAATCAGGAAATATCCACTGCCTAATCAAGTGTGATGCATTCCAAAGTCCATCACAACAACAACTAAGGCCTGTGTGCGTTGATTAACTGTTTTCAGTTTTATTTTTGTTCACTTTCTACACACAGATAAACAGACTCATTTATGAACAAATCAGTCTGGGATATATGCTAAATGTGGCAGAGCTGATGAAGCTAGCAGTTGAGGAAAGCTATTTCTCAAGAGAAAGCTGAGACTGTTTGGATGGGATGGGGCTGAGGTTTTCTTTCCCTGTTGTTTCATCAAATGACCACATAGGGGCAGCCTGGAGATGATCTGCTGCCTTCCCTCTTGGGGAACTTAAACGGATGGAGAGTCATCAAGCATATCATTACAATAATCTGCAATGGGTATCAGGGACTGCAGTCAATATGTAATAATCTCATACAATCTTACATCAGCAATTAAATATCACAGAGAGGAAACACACACACACAGGGCCATACATAACACAGACACAGAACTAAAAAACCTGTACCAACCTCTCACACATGGGGATGACGTTATTTTCTCAGCATAGATAACAATAGCTAAGATTTATTGCTCTGTGATATATTAATTGCAGTCCTGTCATTTTAGTGAATTAACTAGGATTGAATTGTTAATTGCCACAGTGACCCAAAATAATCAAGTTGTATTTGCCACAGTGGCAGAGCTACCTTTTAAAGTAGACATTATGTACAGAGTGCTGAGCAGTAAGTGGTTCATTCAGATCACATTTGTACTAGCAGTGCTTGGCCGCTGTTTTGGTGTTATGATGATGTTTGTATTGCTCCAAACTGTAGCAGAGCCCTCGTTTTCCCTCGAAAGTGTGGGCGAAAGAGCGAAATCTTCACCGTTCAGCAGCAGAAAAGATTATATCTCTCTTCAAACCTATGGCATGCTCCACGAGGTGTAAGTGATCTTGAATACATTATTTACGACCTCCTTGTGCTGCAATTACCTCACGGAACGTGGGCAGAAGTGTTGTGCTAAACAGTTCTTCAGCCCGAACAGCACTTGTGCTCGCACACACACACACACATACACGCACACACACACACACACACTCACTCGAAATGAACTTTGATTAATGTGGACACCGTTCCCCCGCTCACATGCAACATTTTTACAGTGGAGGCGCTGAAAGCACAGAGCTGAGACCACATGACAGTAAAGCAGAATACATCAACACACCTACATATGCCAGCAGGAAAATAACATGGTTTACAAACTTGCTGATTTAACTTGCTGATTTAAACTAAACTGTCATTTGAGGTGGCATATCAGTGGAGTAATACACTTTAATTACAAATGTGCCTTTTAGTGCCTTATGTGATATCAGTTTGAATGATAAGCATAATGAATGATAGGAATGATAAGTTGTTAAGCAAATACTATAATGGCCATGGATTTTAACTGTGTTGACTTTATGGTCAGCTTATTTGTAGAGGTGGCCGCAGGCAACAATAGGCAGAAGAAGAAATATTCCCTCTTGTGTGTTAGCATTCTGGTGTGAGACTTGTCCTTCAAAGTTAAACAACTCCACTTTAATTGGAACAAATTGGAAAAATATGGGACACTCACAGATGCCACGTAACCTTTCCAAACTGCAGAGTGGTTGACATTTGTGGGACCTTGATTTAAACTTGGGAATAATAGAGGTTTTTAATTATATGCATGTTTAAATGAGCAATTATTGATAAACCCTAGTTGCTTAAGCCCAAGGGATGGAAGTGGCCGTCAAGGCTGTTTAATTTATTTCGTAATGCTCCTTCAAGTACATTTAATTTAATTTTCTGTGTGCATGCATGTGTGTGTGTGTGTGTGTGTATGGAGGGGGGATTTTATTTTGCTTGAGTGATGCTACAGGAGGGTTTAGGCTGGGCACAGACAGTTAAAGCGTCACGGCAACCGCATCCCCTCCGTCGCCTGCGAGACAGGCCTTGTTTACGCCCTGTTTGTGAGCTCATGGGTTATTGATGGCGAGCAGGTTGCGACGTTTGCTTGGATCACGCTCACCTGCTGACTTACACAGCTCACAGTCATGTGCTAGCCATGTGTGGCGTATATGAAAAGATGTGTTGGCAATAAATAATGAAGAGGGGCGAACATCTCCTGCACCTGTATTGTGTTGTGGTTATTATATGTAAATAAAGTCAGCAGCTGGACACATAGCTGTGCATTATTGATGTAAATTCCAGTAGAGAGAGCCCTTTGAGCTTTTCACTCCCTGTACTTACTTTCTTCTCACGTTTTTGATCTGCCTGAACAGTAAACCTCATGAATTTCAGTTTTTTTATTATTTCTTTTTTTTTCTTTTAATAAAAAAGTTGGACATGTACACACACACGCACACACAGAGACAGTCTCTCTCACACACATACTGTACATACAGACACGATCTCTCTCACACGTACACACACAGACACACACACACACACATGCTGAAGCTGGGTTGCGCTGACCCAGCAGTCCCCCGTCATGTCACATTGAAATGGACTTTATTCAATGAAGGAAAACTAAATAATTCACCTTTTAAGTGAATCTCAACATTCCTGCTCCTATTGTTTTCAGTCATTATTTATCAGCTTGGCGCATCCTGCTTTTGGTGCTGTGGACAGCGGCGTTCCAGGGATGCTGTCCTGAGAATGCTGTGAGCACGAGGACTGGTTCTCGCACCATATCAGGAAAAGCTGATAACTTTTTCGCCTTGAAATCCATGTTTGTCTGACCTCCTTTTTGAGGATGATATGATGATATGACCGCTGCTTTGCAGCCCTGGCAGTCCTGATGAAGGAACACTGTGGCCTTTGCCTCCTCTAATTACACAACAGCATTATCGCTCTCCATTTCAGGATTACTCACAGCCCTCTATTAAGATGCCTGTTTTGTTTGCCCGTCTCAAATTACAGGCCCCGGATTAAATCGCACTGAGCAAAAAGGCATCGATCATAACCTCGATAGCGCCATTCCGACTGATTCAATTTTCAGTTCCGTTAATATCATGAAACGTCCGATTGTCATTCCGAGCATATTGATGATATTGTAAGCCGCGCCTTCATATAATACAGCCCCGACGGCAAAGCATTTTTTTTACAGGGAATTAGAGTGTGGGAAGCAGGGCACACTGGAACTGGCTCACCATTTAGAAATTCATTATCCTAATAAATAGAGGCAAATAAGCCGAGATCTAAGAGAAATATCCATCTCATCCCAAACAGCAGGGGTTTGGGGGGGGGATGCGAGGGGACCCGGAGGATGCTGCTTCAGAGTGTTGCTCTTCTCATTACTGAAGCTCTTCCACCCAAGGGTGCTTCTCACAGCCTCCCCTGCCTTGACTTGAAGGCCCAGCAGTTCACTTAAAAAGGGCTTCCATTTATCTGGAACCATCAAGAAGCCATTCATCCTACTTGGATAAGCTTTACACACGATTATGCTGCCATAATGTGTTCCCTAATTTCAATTTTTATGTACACCCTTAAAAAAAAAAATCTAAGTTCTGAAAATGTGTCATTTTTAACAATGGGACTGCTGTAATGGGATTAGTTGCTATCACTGACCTGGCCCTTACATTTTAAATTAAAGTTTTGCAAAAGTGAAACTTAATGTGAAATTACAGATGCTTACTGTGATTAATGAGATGGCCCCACACTGTGTACTCCTCCCTGGCAGTGACTTTGATATGCTACCTCTAGGGAGTGTACTGTTGGAGGTATTCTGCTATAATTAATGAAAACGTTGTTCAGTATTATGAGATATAAGTCATCAACAAGACTCACCTGTTAAAAAAAAATAGTGGCCAAGAATCCTGACGCTTATTCTTGGAGCAACAAAGACAGTGTATAAGAAACAACAGGGATGATGGCCAAACCACTGAGGCCTTGATGGTGTTTCCAGTACAATGACATTTGAATCAATGTCATTAGGCTTCATCATCAGAGAAAACTAAAACATAATTTCTCTCCTCAATGACGTGCCCATAACTGGGAACCAAGGAAATCGCAGCGTTAATCGACAGTGGCAATAAAAACCTCTTGATTCATTCAGCCCTCAGTTCTTTATTCCCCTTAGCCCCCCAAAGGTACATTGAGTATCCACCGTGAATTGTTCCTTGCTATTATTTAGCCTTTTGTTAAAAGGCCCCCACGAATGCACAATTAATCCACAGATGCACAACTGGGTGATCAAAGCGGTAGCAGCATTACACGGACGCCTAGCATTAAATTGGGACTCCGTGGCATTAAATTGGGACTCTGTTCTCCAGCCGAGGCTTGGGCGTGATTCATTGTCTGGTAATTAAAAGCAGGCCTGAACTAATGCGCCATCCTGCTCAGGTGGCTTGTCCCGTGAGCGAGAGATGTGTCGTAAATAAAACTACATTTGGAATTCTATAAATAAGTGGCACCTCAGGACCTCGCATGATTGCCGACGTCCAATCGTTTAATTTATGCGCGTCTGAAGGGGAGCTCATTAAGATGCAGGCCAGTGTCACTCAGGTTGACTAGCAGGATCATTTCAAAGGCAGAATCAGACTGAGAGGCTGGCCAGAGCGTGGATGACTACTTAACACCCCTCCCCTCCCCTCCCCTTCCCTTCTCTCGTTCTTTCTCCCTTTTCCTCTCCCTCTCCCGTCTCACTCTGTCTCTGTATATCTCTGGATGAACAGCTTTTACATTTTAAAGCTTTGTATGTATCTACAAGGTAAATGCAGAGTGGAAAAGAAATATGGTTGCACTGTATTTTCTAATAACGATCTGCAATGATCCGTTACGAATATCTTATGTGTGAGTTTCTGGGAAGAAGAAAAAAATGAATATGAAATGTGCATCCTTATCTACAGTCTCTGTAACTATGCTGAAAAAGTCAAATAACCAGAATACTGAAAGAAATTATTTGCATTTCACTAAGAATATGGGATTGTGTATCATATAATTGTCATGTATTTGACTAGAAAAAAAGAATATTATAACACTGCATTGTGATGCATTATGCAACAACAGAGACCACCTTACCTGAGCAGGTGTTTATCTTTTACCATCGTCTTTGCCATTTCTTTTCACAAAGCCTTACCAAAAGCTGAGTTTCTGATACGGAACTACAGTGGAACATGCATGACAGATCCTCAATAGAAATGTGTGCGTTTTACCTTTGATATCTGTCCTCTGTTGACAGCTGTTGCTGTTGCTGTTGCTCAGATGTCTGGTCTCACACCTAATACAACAAAATAATGGAAACATGAAAGTATGTGGGTCAGGAGGAGATTCTCCACCATTATATGAGAGATGCCAGTAATGTTCACACAGTGCTACATCCTCAAAACCAATGTCACAAATTTAAACACGTATCATATCAAATATTATTCATTTAATCAAAGGTTAATCTAAAATCATGAACATGAAACTAATTCAAAATAAAATGGTACCAGGTCTCTCAGACTTCCTCCCACAGAAGCCCCCTGAGCTAGTGGGGCATTTGTGGTTGTTCTCTGCTACACATAACTGGTCAACTGCAGACCCTGTTGTGGGTTCCACTGCCTGGCGCACATAAGAGCTCTCATCACAAACAGTATCATAATATCATAAACTGTACAAAAAAAAACCGTGGTCTGTTAAAGTGATCTCACTATTTGATTTCATTGTGGCAATTCTAACCGTGACATTTATACAGTATAGGCTTGATCCTCTCAACAAGGGCCCACACTGAGAGTTAATGATGTATTGTTTATGGGTTGAGTGGGCACCTTTGCCCTGGATATGACAGATGCATGTGAGGAGATCGGTGACGGACATGAGTGGGCTGTGGCGAGCTGAGGGAGATTTACTGGGGTGGAGGGGTAGATATGAGGAGTTATGGCGTGTTCATCTGCACAGGGCAGGGAGAGAGAGGAGGGGAAGAGAGAGAGAAAGGGAGAGAGAGGAGGGGGGGAGAGAGAGAGAGAGAGAGGGAGAGAGATCGATCTGCGGCTAATGCAGCTCTCATTAGTTTCCCGAATAAATTCTTCAAACAGAGGAAGGCACCGACACTAAAAGCACCTGGTCAGCCTGGAGAATGGCCTCGTTTGGCGGAGGGATATAAGTCAGCCCCCCACCCCAACCCCGAGGCCCAACCCCAAGCCTAACCCTCTATTTAAGGGCTGAAGTCTTGAACGAGAGGCAGGAGGCAATCTCTTTTCTTTTTTCTCCAGTGGGCCTACATACGGGCATTTGGATGTCTATAACAAGACCACAATAAATTGTTCCTCATTATTCAGTAATTAACTCCAGTGAACGCCGTTTCTCCCACAGCCCCTCCTCCCACAGCCCCTCCTCCCCCCACCCTTCAACCCCCCTCCCACTGTGTGCTGCTTTAAATCACCTCCTTCCACCTCCTCCTCTTCTCGCAACATGGCTCTTTAATTTCCTCCTCACATTGGGGGGGGGGAGTGATTGGGAGGGTGATGGGTGTGTGTGTGTGTGTGTGTGTGTGTGTGTGTGTGTATTGGAGGGGGGGGGGTTAGACAGATAGTTTGATGCACTCCATCATCCTCCTGCCATATGTCACACACACCTGCCCCATTCTCTCTCGTGCCCCACCCTCACAAGGGGGTTTCCTGGCCCCAACATCAGGAACACTTGGGAGAGTTTGGCTGGTAGTGGGGGGCAGGAAGCATGAAAATGAAAACCACTCTGCACAGTTCGGTCTGGGTCATAACACGCTAACTAAAGGATAAGCAGGAGCCATGACCATGTGGGTTTCATGAGCAGGCAGCTGCTAAGACACCTATCCCCGAGGACTCTCACCGTCTACTGGGGCCTTCCTTTCCTCCCCCTCGCTTAATTGTTAAAAATGAGGTTATTAATTGGACACGGAAGAAAATCACCTGTCATTCCAGATGGGAATGTGGCGTTGATTGAAAGGTATCTCTGCAATCAGCCCATAACTTGGTTAGGAATCACCCATTGGGACACAGCCCACGGCTCCTTCTCCACCCTGGTTATTGCCTCTCCTGTCCCTGACACACATTCATACAGACATGGCCCAGATTCAGACTATAGGCCTCCACTGGTGTTAAGACTGAATACTCTATCTAGAAAATGCCAGAGTTCTCATTCATTTGATATGTTCATTGTGCTGTTTAAATCTCTCTTTAGTCACCTAAGCTTTTGGCGTGTGCAGCATTCACCAACACAAAACCCAAGAAAACAAGTAGAAAAACACAAGGACAAGGAGTCAGGCTTTTACTAAAGTTGAAATTGTATGTATTCCCTTGTTTAATATCATGAAATATATAGTTTTCACAAATAGATGGAACGGGGCACAATCAAGCATGATAAAAGAATAAACCATTGCTTTCAGAAACATTACATGACTTCCCTTCCCATCTCCAAAACATTTTAATGGTTAGAGTTTGCAGTGCGGAATGAAAAAAAACAGCACCTTATATTCATCCAAGGCATGACGGTGGGGTGAGTGCTCCATCTGCCTCAGAAATCACTGTGAAAATGTAGCCGATAATAACACAGAAAGACCATTAGAAAAACACGCCTAAATTATTCCGACGACACGGAACAACACCATGCATTGGGAGCACATCTCCTCACAGGCCCTGCACTCCTGAGGAGCAAGGTACATAAGATGCTGACAAAACCGCTGTTTCGAAAAGAGGCTCTAAACACATGATGTTAATATTTCATAGTGGCCCACCCCTCTCACCCACCCGTACCCCCATCCCCCCCCCCAACACCACCACCCCTGGGGAAGCAGCCGCTCGCTGGATGAAAAAGCCACTGACGAGAGGCCGTATTAGCACTGTGTGCTCGGGAGAAGCAGCTCATCTCTCATTAATACAGCAACAACAAACGCGAAGCCGACAACAAAGAGAAGCCGTGGTCCCATTAGAGATGGCGCGGGGGGGGGGGAATCACATTCATGTGGACATGACAATGCTGAAGATAAAATAAAATGCAAGAGCGTTGCATAGGAACAAGGAATGTTGTTTTAATGTGTCGCTAAACAGCAAGCAAAGACAGCACAGCAAGATGCCTGCCGTGGGCCTTCTGACTTCATCTCTAACCTTTGCTTTTATCTCTGCTGACTCACTCATCACTTCTTTTTTTGTGTGCCTAGCCTGCGCTTGGTAAAATGGGACATTTGTACAATTAAAAGCTATAGTCAGTCCAATAGCTCACATCGCTCCCATATCTAGCAGGTAATTTGACTGGGTTCCAAAAAGTTTTAGGATGTGCAGATGTTTTCTGTTTAACCAAGCATCTGTTTGTGCAGATGCAATTTATGTTAAAAACCACAAAGGGCTCCCAATTGCTTTTATGATGTCGTATTAGCTTGGGTTTGTAATTACGCCCCAGCAAGTAATAAGCAAATTGGTCACAAACTGAGCTTTCCCCCCCCTGCTCAATATGGCCAATGACTGTAATGGGGAACATGCAGCCATGTATCTATGCCTAGGAGGGCCTCTGGAAGTCTGTTTCTGAGGAAGCAGTAAAACATAAGGACGGCACCGCGTGCTCCGCTGCGCGTTGCTTTACTGACTTCTGAACCTTTAAACTACGCTCGAATGCAGCCGAGGACCGTCCACAGGATACAGATGGTTTTCATTCGTCGTGCAGAAATCTAGGTCTCGATTGAAGAGCTTTCCAGGGTATAGCATCTTCACTCGAGGGGAAACACTGAGAACAAGGAGGTACACGGCAGTATGGCGAGCCCATTATTTGCTCGGCGAGGTTGCTCTGTTGGTGTTCGCATCAGATAGCAGAAAACAAATGTTTAGCAATCACAGACAATACAGCAACACTTCAGTGAAGTGCACGGGCAGCAATGCTCCATCTTAGCCTGACCTCCATTTGAGACAGATGCTGAATTGCTAGCGGGGTAGAGTTTGGCTTTATTTACCCAGACGACACATGCACAAGACTTGGGGTTGTCACTGGTATCATTACACGTCAAGGGCCCATCTCACGCGGGAAGGATGATCCACACTGATGATGGGCTGTACACTTCAGAGAAAACGCTTTCTCGTGAACAGAGAGCAAAGGTTGAAGGGTTCTACAAGGACAAGTGTCCTACAGATGCCACCTCTGAATGCTCCCATGTTAACAATCACACTTGAACTCAAATAGGCCAGCTGTGCAGATGGAGGTGTAAGTTTCCTATTTTTCCTGAATAACTATCAGATAGGGCTGAAGTACCAGGTTTTTTTTTGTGCCAGCCTTCCTCCTCTAGCTAAGTTTCAGAGCTCAATGGTGGCTAACCATACCCTGTAAACAGATATTTCCAGTGCAATATCACTCAGACACATGAGGGTGGCATCATTAGAGAACGCAACAGCCATTTGAAGTTTGTTCAAGTTACTGTTCCCCCCCCATTATCGTAGTTAGCAGGTTAGCCTGATGCCCTTATCTACAGTCAATACAATTTAATCAGTGCATAATAATGTCTTCTCTTTGATATAATAGATCATGCTTTCCCCTGTGATTGCATCTGCATTGGGTCTGCATCGGGAGACAGCTGTCCCCTTCCACCTCAGTGGTAGCACACCTCTGAGATCTCCATGGCCAGCTCCAGGCACTCCCCGGTGTCGTGGCAGGCGTCGAACAGGCCGCAGTCAAACTCGCAGTTGCAGTTGCAGCCACAGTTGTTATTGTTGCCGTTGCTACGCACAGGCTCGGCGGTCGTGGCAAAGTGGTGGTAGGACGGGAAAAGGCGCTGGGTCGCCCGGTCGCACGAGCTGGGCAGCATGAGGCACAGGTCGTAGAACCTGCAGAAGAGGCAGGCCAACACGATGCCAGCACAGTCGTCTGTCGGAAGAGCAGACGAAGGGGAAAACAGAAAATGGGTGCCTGAGATGGAGAAGATGGAGAGCACTTGAAATAAGAAGGTGAATAGATACACTTACCATGAATCACTACCGTCATCCTCCTCAGAAAATACTGGCATGCACTTGAGGAAAATGTCCCACAATGATGCAACACTAAGTAGTTATAGTTCTGTTTTTTTTTGGAAGTAGAAACCACAGATTGCTCTCTCTCTCACTACGTTATCAGCACAGATGTAAATTACAGAGACTATGAAATTGAATGGGCTCATTCCAAATGACAAATAAAGTGTTATGTGTATTTTTTTATTAAGATTATGATGTGTTGTGTGAATTTGTCTCGGCACAGCTGTAAAGTCCCAGATGTTCCCATGAGGGGGTGCTTGAACAAAACTGCTGTGGATGGAAAATTATTGGAGCGGCATGATGCTTCCCATCCTTTACTGGGCTATTTAAATGCCACTAATACTCCAATAAAAAAAGGAGGGGAGTTATGGTGAAAATGGCTCCTCAAAGAGCCCACATTGGCCATACCGAATCAAAGTCAGCCTTGAATTGAGGATGAGTCAGAGCCGCACAGCCAGAGAAACATCCCAGTTCCCATTAGACGGCTAAATATTTATTGGCATTGCGTTCTTTACTGACTTCACACTCCTGAAGGGAAACAGGCTTCCTCCATTTGATCCCAGTAAGAAAGGCTTTATGAATGGGAGTGAGAGTAATAAATATCTGTTCATGGTCTCATGATCTAGCTGTCTAAACCTGATCCAGATTTGGGTTAAAATATGTAATGTCTGATCATTTCAGTTAAAGCCTTAACTACTCAGTCTAAAAATATGTATGACAGTATAAAAAGGGGAGCACTGAGGGCAAAATGTGTCCATCTTGCATGAGTATGGCTCTTTCATAAACATAAACCATAAACATATTGTCATCTCTGGATTGGTTGGATATTTGGGAATGTCATATCAATCATTGCCTGTGAATCAAATGGGATAAATGTGTTTTGTGTTATTGTGTAACCCTATTTTTCTCAATTTAACTGAGAAGTCTCTTTCCAGTATTCCCGTCATCCATATTAGATGGACAACCACTCATCCAGGAGCTGCTTCACTCCTCTTATGCAAGCAGACTGACACTTCATTTTGTGGGGAAACAAAGGACATCTTCTTAGCTGGGAGGTATCAGCAAATACAGACCTGAAACGTGACTGGGAGTATGTTGTATCAGGAAACCTAACTAAACAACTACAGGAGGTCTAACTGTCCACTGTATACGATGTATATTCTGGCACTCAATAAAGCTGTGCTTTCACCAACATCTCTGCTTATTAACCACAATCTACGTGGCTCATTCTCCTCCTACTGAGTTCTAATGAAAGTCTTTATGTCAAATGTAAATCAAGCATTTGAAGTTAGAGAATCTGATGTCCGGGAAGAACACCAAAACTCTTCTCAGCAGGCATAGATCTTTGAAAGGTAGGTCTCTGTAAAAAGCTCCCCAGAACCAACACTTACTCTGGGATTTTTGGCCTTCACGGGGTAGATCCTCTGTGCCCTTTAACAGCCCACGCTCTGTCCTCACTTATTGTTTATAACATTTTAAAAGCCTCCTCTCCCCCTCTCCTCCTCCTCCTCCTCCTCCTCTCCTCTCCCCTGGCATTTCTTTACACATGCATAATTTACGAAATCACCCTCTCCCTTGCTCACTGAAAGACAAGTGAGGAAGCTGTTCGGAGACATAATCAATTACCATCAGCCTTAAAAGTTTTTTCAAAACATGCATTTCAAATGGCTGCATCGCCATTCCGCGCAGGCATGGGGCCAACACTCCCACTGTTGCCTACTGTAAGCCCCTGTGCCTCTGGGGTGCAATACAGTGTGAGATCATAAGGCTGAAACAATGACAGCAAGAGGCAGCAGCAATAGACTGAGTTCCAGGAGGTCCATAACTAATACTGCAAATGCCACAAATAAGACTGGACATTCGCAATTACATGCATGATTTCAAACATCTCCTGCTCAATGGAGGGCTACTCTGAGAGCCTGGTTTGGCATTATACAACGTACAGCAAAGCTCAGTGCTTTTTGTTCTTAATAATTTATGATCGTCAGAATTTAAGTTTAATCGAATGGGCTGCTTAATTTACTTAAAAGTATTTCCAGTATGGTGTCCAGCTTTTAAATATGACTTTTTTTTCTGGTTTCTGACTCTAAATAATGTACAAGTTTCAATAATTCATGCGATAAAACTGCATAAATGCATTCTCATGGACATAACGCGTATCATGTGTCAGCCTGTAAATTCATAGGAACATCCAGATACTTCCGAAAAACACAAAATGATACCCTGAGCTTCGTGCTACATACACAGGAATTTATTAGCTTTTTGGGTTGTATACTCTCTTAATTAGACAGCTATATTGAGATGACACACACAGCAGAGATGACTGGGCTCTCACAAGCATGAGCAGTCTGTGGACGATGAAGCCATTTTCTGGGCTGCTTCACTGAAGACCTGTCGACCCCTGCTTGGAGGGAAAAAATGGTTATGTGGCCATGCATGGCACTATGTCCCTGCTTCATTGCAGATGCAGTCAGCCTCTTCACGCCGTCTCCATTATGAGGGTATCAGACTGGGATCGTTTGGCAGAGTGAAAGAGGGCTGGCGAGGGGGGATAACTCAGGCACTAACCTCCGGTGTCAGGCGGGTAGGTGGAGGTGAGGGACTCTGTGGTGGAGGAGAGGCGGCTGTCATACTTGTCCACGGAGCAGAGGGAGTACGAGGAGTCGTTGGGCTTGGCAGCGTGGCACCTGGGCTGGCCCGGCTCGTGCTCCACGATGGGGCTGAGCTTCAGCTGCAGGCGGCCCAGGGCTTTACTGGACGGCATCACTGTCAGGGGCCAGCACAGGACCACGGGTCAGCATCCATCTGACATGCACTTGATTCAGTGTGTCAAGCAACACAAGTATTTACTCCACACACACACACACACACACACACACACACACACACGTATGTACATACATACAAACAAATACAAGTGCATACACAATACACACACACCTCTCAAATCCAGGCTGATACTGCTAACTTGGGAGACTAATGCAACAATTTATCATTCTCGACTGATGACAAAGGCAATAGCGATATGGTGCAGAAGTATCCCCAACTAGGCACAAAGCACTTTTTTCTAATCTTCGCTGGCTCTCCAAGCCTCCCCCCTCAGGTGGAAGTTTCCTTGTGCAGAACCACACAGCATGCTGTGATCTGCTCTGTTAGTCAGAGCTCTCCAACCGAGTTTAATAATGAATCTACTTTTCATGGAAAGATTTCAATGCTAACTATTAATGAATTATTGCTTTGGCACAGCAACCCTGTTTATTTTTCTTCCACCTATCCCAAATTAATAATTCACTGATGCCTTTCTCTCCCTTATGTTTAACATTTAATGTCTTATGATTAATTAACACATGGGCCATATTTTTTGATTTAACAGGAATAAGCATTGTTAGTCCACACACCAAAGAGAGAAAATGAAAATGGCTTTAGGCTGTATTGGCTAATTTTCCAATTGAATAATTAGGAAAAGAGGGTAAAAAGTGAGAGCTTCACTGTTTGTGATGATAGGACTGAACTGACAGGGAGCTATGCCTTGCTTACATAAGAGCAAAGTACAATGTTGACTTCCTGGCAACAAGGTTTCAAGCCATTAATTACACTTAATGTGGAAATCTAAGAAGCTAGAAGAGCATGGAGCTCTTCCAGTGCAACACTGTATAAATAAATACAAACCACCATATGGTGTGCAGTTTTCTGGCTCAAAGGATGTGCAAGGAACTATTTTGATTTAAAACGTGTCACTTACATAAAATATTACACTATATCTAATTATATAATTTCAGTTACTGAAGCAGCAAGAACTGGTGGCTGTTATCATGTTTAAGCTTTTGGTATAGTTTTGGTATAGATTTTTCTGCACAAACTGACCGACTAACTCCAAGAGTATTGTATTGGCCTCATTATCCAAAGCTTAGTTAAGTATTATAAAATATGCACTTCTCTATGCGAGGTGTTATTCGAGATGCTGCATGTCTTATTGAATGTATTAAGTTTGCAGCACATGTAGGCTACATCGAGATTTCCATGACACTGGATCCAACCAGTGTAACATAATGCATTACAAAACAAAATAGTTTAACTCTATGCATAAAAAGTGTAACATTTCGGTTTCCAGTAACAACGGACTGGCTAGAGTAGCCATGCACCATGCAACTCACCATCATCCTCATCCGGACATGCAATCGCTTGGGCTTTACTTATAATGTCAAGTTCAGTTGCCTCGAATGGTCTTGGCTTTTGCTCTGCCATCTGTTACAAATTGAAACATAAATAAATGATAGGAGAGTTAAAATCATATTGATTTGGTACACATGTTCGTCATCCTAGGGAAAGTAGAAATGGCCACATGCTAAAGATTTCATAACCTGAACGTAACATCGTCATTCAAAACTCTAAACAAAGATAGAGTTAATGTGATTCTGTACAATTTACGAAAGCGTAAATATCTGTCTATTATAAGAAGGATATATAATTTGTTCGCTCAAGTTCAACAGATTGAAAGCGAATGCACAATACCTGTCGAAACTTCACCAATACAATGCCAAGCTTTTTCTCCGTTAGAGAGCCACCACCAGCATCCCCATCGCTCTCGTCCCATTGACCACTACCCACCCTGTCTTTCCGATGACGTCTGGCCATGGTGTCTTCTCCTCAGTTTACGCTGATTAAAAGTTTGTTGTGTTTGTGTTTTTTGCATTTGGTTTGGAAACTGATCGACTTTCTTGATCAACTTATGAAAGTTAGCAGTTACTGTATGTGGATATTTCTTACGCAGTGAACTTAAGATATATTACGCAGGCCATTCCAAAATCATCTCTGAGTTGAACGAATATTTAATCGGAAATCTTGAGGAGCTTTACGATATTTCCATCATCTAACCTAGAAGAACATTTTTGAGATTCGATCTTACATAGATATGGAGCTGTATTCACAATTCCCAGTTTACAAGCCTGCCAGTTCAGCCTAATTAGACTTCACATTAGTGTTGCATTTGAAAAGAAGGCCTGCTGTGTTTGCATATGTTTGGAGAACAAGAGGCTTGTTAATTGAAAAATGAAGACGTGGGAATGTTTGTCTTTGTAGACTATAGCATATGCCTTCTTCAAAAGATGCAGCTTGTATACTACACCCACCAGACCTACACATGCACACACACACACACACACACACACACACACACACACACACACACACACACACACACACACACACACACACACACACACACAGAGATATGCATTTTAGAGAAAAGAAACACTAAGCATCCCCATCTTGTAAAATGAGTCCCATTCACCCATACTGAGCATGTGAAAGGAACCCACATCATACCCTCATCATGAAATGACTACTACATGGATTTGGTTCCATGTGAGCTGTGTCTGTGATCTGTCTCCGGTGTCAGAGGAGCGGTGACGGATGAGATGAGATGACAGTGTTTTGAAGGTCTTTGTTTTGTGCTCCACCTAAAGGCTCTGATCTACTCCTGCTGGGTGATGGCTGACACGGTTCCCATTAGTACACTCTGACATGATTGACAAGCCACAGGAGATGCAATTACAGTATAGTAGATACAAAATTGGCTAAAATAGTGCAACTAATGCATTGGTTACCCTCAATTAATGTTTGTGTGTGTGTGTGTGTGTGTGTGTGTGTGTGTGTGTGTGTGTGTGTGTGTGTGTGTGTGTGTGTGTATGTGTGTATGTGTGTGTGTACTCTCAAGATAATTTAGCCTTTGGCAAAGAAAACGTAGTCCAGACCAAACCTGTTCTTAACACAGTTATGAAATTATGTAGATGGCAAGTATTTGGAAGAAAATATGTAGCCATCTTTAAAGACTCATAATGTAGTTTCAGTTGTTAAAGTCATTAACAGGAACCAAAATGCATCCACACTTATTTGAATGATTTATTTTGATAAATGCTCAATATTCCTGAGCAGTGCATGTGCATTGTCTGTCCAGGCCCCTTAGGCTTTTCATTGTATTTGGTTATATTTTTCACCAAATGGACAACTAAACAATTACGCTACACATTTAACTTAATAGTGCTCATTATCTGATAATACCTCTACTTGAGTTACTTTTGGGGACTCAAACTTTGAAATTATTTATTCACAATCCTTGATTTGTTCTCACTTTCACCTCTGCACTACACATATAACCTTGGCCTTTGCCTGACTACTTTCACCTCGCTCTTCTTAAGCCATTCTTCTGTTCCACTTTGGCCTCTCACTCATGTCTCTCTCACTCTCACACTTAATAGTCTCTCTCTCTCCCTCTCTCTCTCTCTCTCTCTTCTCTCTCTCTCTCTCTCTCTCTCTAGGTCTCGGTGTGTGCTTCAGGGAGTCTTTGAGCTCCTCATTAAGTGCTCAATAATGCCATTTCATTCTAATTGAGCTCTTCTGTGCATTTCAATTTCTTTCAGCTGCTTCAACATGTTTGAGGACACCTGCCTGGCTACCCTTCTTCAACTGCCAATCCAGCATGCAAGGCAAATGACAACGAAGAGAGGAAAAAAATATTGCAAATTGACAATGGAAATAGATATCCATGTCAAAAAATTAAGACTGTGGAAAAATGACCTTACAATATAAAATATATCAAAGAAATATGAGAGAGGGGGGAAATTGGTTTCGGTGGAGTCTGACGGTATATGACTTAAGTCAACTGGGAATTCTTTAAATAGCGGAGGAAGCGGGGCTTTCCTTAGGCAACATTCCCACCTGGGACTTGCAAGGATGATCCGCAGGGGGCTTGAAAACAGCTTGAAGTTATTCAACTCAGTAAATGGCTAAATAGATTTTTTTTTTCTATTAACTCAACGATTTCTATTGTTCTTTTCCATCCTGTAGTCCCACCTTGGTTTCTGTATTATTGTATTTTCTTTATTTAATTAGCTATCAAAGAGAGAAAAAAATCTTTAATGAATGTCTGCTAAATTCTAACAAGGATCGTCATTGCCCTAAATTGATGTACTGTATTTAGCAGTGTGTGGTCATGTGCTCATATTCCCTAACATTTACACCTCAGGTACACATGCTCTTAATGACATCTTCACACTCTGATTAGTGAAACATTTCTTATCGTGCTATTACTGTCTTGGAAATCATACAATCCCATTTGATGTAAAAAAAAATACTGGGATGGGATTATTTATTTTGAGATGGCGGTGGTGGGGGGCTGTGGGGGTACGGGGGTACGGGGTCGAGAGCATCAGTGGGTGGGATTGCACAGTGCAATCATGTGACTCATATGTTGAAATGGATCTTTACACACTGAAAAGCAGTTTAAAATGACTAATTGGAATGGGCTGGAAATAGCTGAGGCTTTTACCATTAGTGTAATTATGAAATGACATCAGGCATTTTCCGTAAAGTATTGTCTTGTTGTTATTGCACAAGACAGATTATGATTGGGTTTAAGGCGGCGGACCTAGTCAGTCCCTCCTTAAGTAGCGTTCATAAAGAAAATGCCCCTGCCCATGTCACACAGTGAAGTAAAAGTATATGATTCATACATACTTTAAGAGTCAAAGGTAACAAAAAGCCTGGCCTGCATTTTCATGTGTGTGTTCTGTGCTATTAACAATCCAGGAGTTGGTTCTGTCCACCATATTAAGACGGTCGCTCTGGTGCACGGCATCTCATTAAAAATGCTTTAACTGTTTTTACACATTGTCATTTTATCTCTCTCATTACTTTCATTAATAAAGACTTTGATACATCTCATTACAAGGTTAATTGGGACAAATCCTGAACCTCTCCCCCTGACTTGAAATAATACCTCTTAAGCAGCCATTTCTAAGGGCAGATTGCAGGTGCTGATGAGTGTGTGTTTTTGAGAGATTCTTTAGATGAAATGTGAAGGATTTTAAGATCTCATTAAGGTTGTACCACTGCACATTTTGTATTAATCTGTTATTGTAGAAGAAGCGTGAGATGGGTTCAGTAAGATGTTGGTATCATGAAACCTTCAGGTTCAAAGGGAGACTATCCAATGGTGTCCACACTGGAGTGGCCATAAACAGAATTAACACAGTGTCTTTTTTACCAATATTTATCTTATTACTGTAACATTATACTATGGTTAATCCACATTTGTATTGATTTTTAGGGGCTTGCTTGTATTGAACATAGCACTGATGTGTGCGAAAGAATATAATTATTATTCTTGGTGATGGGGTTAGCACCAATCTACAACATGTAGCATTAGGTACCTTCTTCACCCATAACTTACCCGAAAGTCTCGCCCAAAATACTGACTTTGGGATCTGATTATTAAGCGATTTCGTCCCAACTTCAAATTAGCTGCTGAACAATTATTTTAAGGACGTTATAAGACCCAGAAGACCCCCAAGGTCTTGAAACTGATTATGCAAAAAGATAATTGCTATGAAGATTTAAAAAAGAATTAAATTGGTTTGACAAACCTATAAGTTCTTAACTACTCCTCAATGCTAAAGAATACATTTGCTGACGAGGCCACAAAGATCCAGAGCAAAGCAAGGAGACGTTTCTTGTGTGCTCAGGTGGGTGGGAAGCTGTCTTCCTCTTTATTATCTGAGCTAATGGCATTCCAGATCTTTGTTCAATTATGAGGGATGGGATGAATGATTAATTAATAATTTCTGTGATAGGTAAATTCTGCTACATTCAGCAAATGTGTGCGTGTGTGTTAGAGGAAATGAATGAAAAGACATGCCGATATTGACTAAAACAGAGACAGCTCTCAAGGCTTCACACAGGACAGGACTGTGCCACAGAGTCTTTTAACTGTCTGTGTTTCACGTTTCTCTGATTTACCGTGTGTAAATCCAGTGTTAAGAGGAAAATGTGTGCATGGAGATTTTAATGGATTTCTTTTGCACTTTTTTTTTTCTTTTGGAGGTAGGTTAACTGTTCATTCCTTGAAAAATGACACATTAACAAAGTACTTTTGGAGCAGAGCTTGCGATTGTATAATTTTCCCATAAAATGGGGACATTTAAGTGTGGAAAGCAGGTCTCACACGTCAATGAATGGTTCTCCTAATAGTGGCATCACCTCTGTGAACAAAAGAGTGCAGCAAGACGATGGTGCTCGCAGTACCACTTTGGTTCTATTGGCCACTTCTGCAACCCCACCCCACCATAACCTCCCCTGAACTCCACCCTCCACCCTCCCCACTGCCGCCTCCCCACCCCACACAGGTCATGCCCCAAACGCACCAAGCAAGCGCTTCCTTGACTGACAACACAGCCAGGACAAATGGCCGATGGCCCATGCTCCACACACACACACATACACACAATCTTGTTAAGACTGAAATCACTGGAAAAATAATAGTTATTAAATTAATTGCAGTCATAATCTCATAAAATATGTGTCAAAAAATTATATGCGGTTCGATTAACACATAACACGGGTGTCAGATCCGTAATAAAACCTTGATCGATAAAACAATAACCATGTTGTTAAAAGCAGGCACTGAGAGGTGTTCCCGTGGCTGCGGCGTGTTTCAGGGGTGAACAACCCTTTTAATATAAACGGATTTCATCTTTCCACTATGTCACCTAAATCACCGCAATGTTTGTGTATACAATTATAATAAGATAATAAATTGTGGCAATGGATGGATTAGGAACGCTCCGTTCGACCCCATATATCAGGCTTTGTCACGGGCCCAGAAAATGCATGTCTAACAATCTGTTGATTGCACTGTGGTGTGAGGCAGGCCGGCGAGACAGGGGTGATGACTGTTTCAGGATACATTATTTTAACATATTGCAATGCTCAAATCGATAAGTCTCAAGTGGGCATTAACGCTGGTAAATTAATGAGACTTTTTAAAATCTTTTATTTGAAAAAATGGCCATAGCTTCTCTGGATTTAATTAAATAGGTTTATTATTTCATCTCACTGGCTCAGGCGGTAATGCCAGTGATTATTTAGTTTGTTGGTCCTTTGTCTTCATGAGGGATTAAGCTGCGTGGTTCTGTATTAAAACGCTTTGTTCTAAACCACCGTGCTGCAATTATTGGAAAAGGACATGAGATCCAAGGTGATCTTTTGCGTTATCCCAGGTATTCATTTTTTACATCTTGGATGTATGCACAGTAAAGAATATAGGCGTCTTGCTCATTCTCCACTCTTGGTTTTCAAGTGTTAAAAGGAAGAGAGACCGTGGTAATTCTTGTAGTACATAATTTCACTTGCCTCCAAACCACATTAAAACCATTTTCATGCTTCATTACTCTCCCTGAAAATATTAGTATATTTATCAGTGTTTATATGAGATGATTTGAGAGGAAGCTGTTCATTTCCAAATGATATTTTCCCTGCCAGGGACTCCTTCATTGGAGCAAATTAATCGTATGGCAATTAAAACTGGGATATTTGGTAACAATTATGATAATAGCATTAGCTGGAGGTGTGAATTTTGTAGAGAGTGTTATTAACATTGGTTCACTACTTCCAGTGAGGCTCTCATTGGATTTTTAGTAGCGTCAGTGGAATAAGACTCGCCTTGATAACTCACATTTTACCTCACCTTTACAGGATAAGGTCGGAAAACTGTGCAAAAGTCTGAATTTCTTCCAGTATTTCTTCCGTTTTAACCAGTTCTCTAAAGTGAGGACGGCTGCTGTCAGCTAAAAATGTTGTCTGTTCATTTCAATTATTTGATAAATTCAGTTTATTCTCAGGGCAGAGAATAATGATAAAACCAGCTCTAACGAACTGATCTATGTTGGAAAATATGTGTTAACAGCGCAGCCTGGTTTGCTCGAAGGGTTGAAAGCCATTATCGACACAGTGGCCGGGGTTTCAGCAATTCACATCATACAAAGTGTAAGGACCTAGGCTGAAAGAAAGATCTGGTTTTAAATGAGGCCTTTTTCTACTTTTCCACTTTCGGCCATGACAAGTGTTTCTAAACATAAATATTGTCTGAAGATTTCAGTCACTGATAGCTTTCTTGTGTCTTTCCCCACTCTGAGCCATGTTAGTATTGCTCTTCTCAGCAAAGTGATGTTTGTCAGTCCTTCCCAAGCACCACTGAGTGTCGTCAGCTACAAAGACCGATGCTATTGGTGGTTGTTTAACATACTCGAGTCCAAGTGTGTAGAAACCCATTGAGATAAATAACACTCTTCCTACAACAACTGCAGCTGGTTTAGGAAGCCAGCCAATGCTAACACCCCATGTTGTCCACATGAAGTGGATAAAGAGTGGCTCTAAAAGCACTGATCGCGTGTGTGCGCTGAATATGTATCTTATGTATTTATTTGTTTTGCCGGTGACCTTTTCAGAGTTGACATCATCGCAGCCCAGCAGCAGTACTTATACATCACGCTACAGTAGGACAGCAGGGTGAGGAATGGTGTGTGGGTAATGACATGCACGCCCAAATGCAGCGGTTTCTCACTTCCTCCAAGTGGCTTCAGCTCAAGCCCCTTCAGTCAGTCTGTGTAAGGGCAGAAAATTGCACATCAGTGTTTTAACTGATTCAGTGGTCAATAATTGAATGAGCAAAGGCCCATTGTCCAATTACACGGATTATCTATGAATACTCGTCTCATTGAGGACCAAGGCGGGGGGAATAATTAAAAAAGATTTGTGGTGTGGGCACTTAATGATGGTCTCTGCCTCTGCCCGATATACACTTGAGGAGCTGTTGGATCACGCTATTCGGATCACGGGGAACCCACAGAAATGTCTGGCAATCTCATTGCCTTCCAGACGAGCGGAATAGAAAAAAAAACAAAAGCCGCCGCATTAAAAGACAACACCAGTAGCTGACATCCATCATTCAGCTGATGACACGAGGTGTGGAGTGAGGCCTGTGGTTTAGATCCATCAGCAGAGCGCAGTGGTTTCCACTAAGCCTCTATTGTTCGCTTCCCAGAATTTTTGGCAGTTGGCGTGCGTGCCTGTGGTTGGGATGCCAGTGTCAGGTAGATGGCGTGTGCACCGTGAGGTATGTAAGTCCACCCAGACACCCTTGCCCCCACCCCCACTTCCCTGGTTTAAGTAGGGCTTAAATGAGTGAAATCAGAGCGAGTAACCTAATGCACATGTACATTATATATAGCAGGAGCTTGTTGTGTGATTTTCCCCCTCCTCTCCCCTTCTCTCCCTTCTGCTCACGACTCCATGCAGCTCCACAGCCTTTCTTGTGAAGTAGGTGAGAGAACCCCGCAGACGCAGATGATGGCAAGAGGGATTTCAGAGAACAAGGCTACAGGGCCACCAGGACCAGCCTTACTTTTGTGGACACAGAGCAACGAGAGGCCGAGGCTGAGGCCGAGGCCGAGGCTGAGGCTGAGGCTGCCCTCGTGTGCTGTTGGCCACATGAGCTTCCAAAAGAGAGGGGATCAGTGCTGGCCTCCTCCCTGTTTGTTTAGAGGTTGACGCCCGTGCAAGGAACGAATGGCAAATGAACGCGGACAGCTGGCAGCCTTCCACCTGCTGCTGTGGGGAGTGGGGGGGGAGCGGGGGGGGGAGCAGGGGGGAGCGGGGGGGAGCGGGGGGGGCATTAGCAGGTACAGCCAATCTAAACGCCACGCGGACAGGAAGACAGCGGTGCATGGCAATGAAGATCCAATGAAGATCCACCTGAATAGCCCCAGCGCTGCGTGGGGAAACGAGAGCAGTTTGTTGTTTTTTTGGGGGGGAAATGGAGCTGAGAGACATAAAAAAAAGAGCGTCTCTTCGCTCATCATCTGAAGTCGTGCTGCCATACAGTCCTCCCTGCTCATTTTTCTCGTTTTTCATACGTGGGATTAACCAAGACGTACTGCTCAGTGATGCAAGGGCGAGCGAGAGATAAAACTGACATTTGACAGACTGTATAGGTGACGGTTCCTCTTTGTTTGTCAAATCCAGTCATTTGTTTGCTAATGCAATTTTCCATTTGGGTAATTCCGTCAGCGTACTCCTCAGAACCATCTGCAAGTCATTATTTTAAGTGAAAATCTTATTCCCTTGCCAACTCTGGAGACAAAATAAATATTTATCAGACAATGGAACACAAACAGAGTTTAATTTTGCCACAATCCGCGCTGCCTTGGGTAATTTTGACACCACGGAAGAAAAAAGAAATTGTTCTCTGATGAAGCGTGTCTCAGTCACACTGTTTTGGTCACCCAAACACCTCAATTATAACAATGGGTTAAAAAACTGGGAGGAATGAGGCAGTAGCAGCATCGAGGAACATTTAGATGTGGGCTTAAAATGGCACTGAAACCACTTTTGGCCTGGTGAAGACCACTCTTTATCTTGCTGTTGTATTTTTTTTTTTAAGAACAAGGCAGCAGTGTTTGCCCTCTTTCCGTGGTGTGATGTATTGGACTTTGCTTTTGGACGCTGAACTTTTCACGAAGCCTTGCGGAGTTGTGCTTCAAAGTTGAGAGGCTCAGGCCAAGGATTTTCCTTAACCTCTTTAGAGAACTGGACCGGGGGGTGAATTCATAAAAAAGCGGGCTGTTGAACAATTTGTCTTTTGACAGGAGGGAACAAGGGGGGGGGGGGGCGGGGGAAGGGAGCCACCAGAGGGTGGTCAGCAGTGAGTGGCACAGGCTTGCCTGGGGCGATGCTTTGCTAGGGGAGAAAATGCCGGCACTTGATTCATGCCGGATGTATAGGTAAGAGTGTAGCTGGCGCTGCCATCTGGACCCGACGTGGGAATTGGGGGCTGGAGCGTGCGGACATGCGGGCGCGTGGGGCCTGGTGTCAGAGCGCCAGCGATCGGGGCTGTTTGCGAACAGATGTTCGGCGGCGCTCGCAAGCCGAACGGGCCCAGGAGGGACAAGGTGTCCATCAATGGCTGAAGACTTTCAGGGGAGCCTCAGACTCTGACCTTGAGGACGGGGCATGTCAACGTCTGTCTCTCTCTCTCTCTCTCTCTCTCTCACACACACACACACGCGCGCACGTGCACACACACACAAGAATCAAAAGGAAAAAAAAGAAAAACATGGCCCATGGAGATCTTTTAACAGCTGAATTTTTTATTTAATTTATTTATTTAATTTCCCAAAGAGGAGCACACGCAAGATATGTGGCCTTTCAATTGTCACTGTGTTTTTAATTTAATTTTTTCTCTCTTTTTTTGCAAGGGCCAATTACTTACAGTATGAAGGCTTCATCATTATTATTTCCCCACTTTTACAGATTAACAGAGAGTTTATTAGCTTAATATTCCATGTTAATTAACTTTCAGTGCACCAGATAACTGCCCAGTGGTTTATTACAAATACCATGATTAAAATGTGTCATGAAACCTGTTTTCCATCTCCTTAGTGAATTGTGCTGCCGAGTCCAAAGAAGTGTGTTTTTTTCCCTTGTGGGGAGGGACCGAGGCGGCCCATCTCCAGTGCCTTCATTGCCAGGGCCTGAGCAATCAATATGCATTTAATCAGTCAATTATATGCCATTAATTCAACCCCCTCCAGGTAGGATCATCTTAGAGCACTTCTCCATGAAAACGCGCAATAGGAAATTTATCTATTGGAAAATGTCAGGGCTCACAATTAAGTTTTCAAGCACGGATGTAAAAATTGACAACATGTCGGTTGAGGGGGTGAGATAGAGCGCATGGCTTCCACTCGTCAACTTCTCATCATCACCCAGCCAGACCAAGGCCTAAGTGTGTGTGTGTGTGTGCGTGTGTGTGTCTGGGAGGGGGGTCTGCATATTTCAGGAAAAGTTGGATTAATCTGGGCCTCCTACGGTGCTCAGGCAAACGCAGTAGCCTAATGGCGCCTCAGGCTGAGTTAATCACGCAGCTGCCATTGGAGTCACCACCAGCAGATCAGCCAGCCAGATAGGGGTAACCAAGAAGAAATGTAACAAGGACCTAGTACTAAGCCATGCGGAGGAACACCACCATTCACTCAGGGAAGGGAAGTTGTTCCCGAAGCTCAAATGCATTTGTTTTCACCAAATCACTCTTCAAGTAAGGACGGAATCAGATCTCCATCAAGCGGGGCACTTTCTTGGGCATTCATTTTTAATGGGCAGCGTTTTTTTTTTTTGCTATGCACCTTCGAGCGCTCATTGAAATTCTTTTCATTCGTTTGAAAATCAGAAAGTCTGAACAGGATGGGTGATGAAGGGTGGAGGGAGGGCTAGGGCGTTATGAGAAGACAAAGAATGCTGCGCTCTGCTTGTACTGTCCTCAGACCTGTTGACTGACACTCACACTCCACCGCCAAACAAATTTCTCATCTTCTCGATGCACCTGCCTATTATTTATTCAACAAATTTGCCTGCTTTCTTGCTGACAAGTCATATTTGTAAAAACCCACCCTGCACTGCAAAAATGTTTATCACTTTATAAACTACAGGCTCATGTTTTATTTATGGGCAATGATGAGAGAAAACAGAGCTGAATTGATGTTTACCTAATAGGCCGCAAAATAAGAAGCCGAACATAATAGCCAGAGTTCCCTGGCGGCCCCGGCTTGTAATTCTTGGTGTCAATATTTGAATTGCTGAGGGAACTATTGCAGACACGGCATATATCCGAGTGCCGTTTCGCTCCTCATCTATAAAAAAACAACATCTGTTGAAGCATACATTACGTTTAAAAATAGCTGTGCAGAGATCACCCGGTAAAGTACAGTTTACCAGATGTCGTTTTAAAGAGCCAGATGGAACAATGAAACTGGGCCTGAAAATTAAAAAGCTCTGCGAAAGGTCAGATCAATTAAGAAACCTGCGTCGGCTCCCATACGACAATTAAGGCCGGTTTAAAGTGCCTGAGCGACAGGCAGCTGTGGTGACAGTCGCCACGGCGAACTTCTTAGGGGGGCATAAAAATGCATCTGCGCTTGGAAGCTCCTCAAACCTGAAGTACATTTGCACCAGGTCAAGGTTAATAACCTCCGCAGATAAACCTGATAGAACGCCTCACAGCATAGATGGGGACCTTTGTCCGTCAATATTAAGGAGCTAATAAATTACAGCTGTGACTTTATGTGACATTGAGATTTACTCCTCCTCCTTCTCCCTCTTCTTCTTCGAAAGAAAGAAAGAAAGGGGGAGAGCGAGAGATAGAGAGAAAGAGAGATAGAGACAGTGGTCTTGCAGGAGAAAATTAATTAACAAATTAAACAATTAATTGGTTGGAAACTGATTTTGTTTAGAGTTGGTTTGTGGATGTGTGCATATTTTTGAATATTATTATTAGTCAGTTACACAAATGCATCCCACATTTTAACACAGTTTTTTGAGTAAGTGAATTTGAATGCTTCTCTGCGGGCAAAAAGGGACTTTATTTCAAATCAACTCTGTTTTTCACCATCCTTGTAGTTGCTCTAATGATCGCTCATGTTCAGCATATGAAGCAGCCTCTTCTCTCCAGTCAAAGAGTCTGGTCAATGCTCTGGTTCCTTTAATTACACAGTGTTACACTGAGCACACCACGGTCTCATGGCAGACAGAGAAGTCGTCATCTCAGACACGAAGCTGGACATATATGCACTGATGTCGGTGATTAAAACAGAGAAATAAAACTTCCTCACTAGGCCCATACTAGTCTCTAATGACCATTTATCATTATGGGTGCTCATCAGACATAACTAAGAAGGCAAAAAGGAGAGCAGGGAGAGAGAGACAGAGAGAGAGGTAGAGACAGGGAGAGTGTGTGAGAGAGAGAGAGGGAGAGAGAGAGAGATAGACTGAGAGAGAGAGAGAGAGAGAGCATGTACCAGCTGGGCTACTTCAAGAAGTGTGTGTGTGTAAGTGTTGTTGGCGTGTCTTTTTTGGGGCACCTGTGACTGCAAACTTACCACAAGGGGGCAATATTTGCATTGTTTGTATGCAGCTTTTCCCAAAGTACAGTCATTTGTAGCCAGTGTCTGTGAATTTGCATGTGCAGATCAAAAAACAGTTTAGTTTGTTCATTTACATCGTAACATGCAAAGAAAGTGTTAACCGGAGACGAGATAAGACGTTTCCGCCAGCAGCACTGGCTCAGCTCTCAATGTGCCTGTTGTCTGTGTGTGTGTGTGTGTGGGTGTGTGTGTGTGGGTGTGTGTGTGTGAGTGTGTGTGTGTGTGTGTGTGTGTGTGTGTGTGTGTGTGTGTGTGTGTGTGTGTGTGTGTGTGTGTGTGTGTGTGTGTGTGTGTGTGTGGTCATATGGACGTGTCCATTTAAAGACAATTATCTCCAATCGTCTCTCACCACCCACAAACACTGGCCTCTTTCTTCCCTCCTCAGAAATGTTTTTAATGCTTATCTCTGCGTTTGCAAATGTGCAAAGGCGACATCTGTTTTCATCCTTTTTTTCCACTCTTCTTTAGCTGAGGATTAACTGGCCATTGTTGTGAGTGGTCAAGCAAACCATTTTTTTTTCTTTGCCTCTTGGCACACCACACTTATGGGGGGGGGGGGGGGGGAGAGACTTTATTCCCTAAACACTCTGAACAAGACCATTTAACAATTTCTTAGACAATTTGTTCAGCTGATTCCCTTTTGAAAAAGTTCTGCTGTAAGCACTTTCTCTGTGTGCAAACGGAATTATTCATTGAATAATGATAACACAATTGCAGTGGTGACAGAATTTAATGTAGTCCTAGAGTGAAACTTTATTTACTCATAAAAAAGAATAAATTAATTGAGCCACTTTTTTTTTTGATCTCACAGGGGGCTCCATAAAATGAGTCATTTGAACTCTGCTAATATATTGGTAGCGATATATGTTGGGTCTGCTAATGTTTCCGTTTGCATGTCCTTAGAATACAGTTTTAATTATAGATAAGAATAACCTGTGATAGCTCCAACATAAAGCTATTACTGAATAATATGAAGTACTCATACTGCAATGTACTGGAGATTAGAATTTTCCGCCATTTCTGATTTGGTTTCTTTCCTGTTTAGATAAAGAGGAATAGTCAAAGCTTTGTTGTCAACTGTCATACAATTATGTTTGACATCTTGGGTCTTTAAAACCTTGTTTACATAGATACTGGGGTATTAATCCTTTTTTCTACTGTGAGAATTACACTCGTTTATAAAATGACTCTGGGCAACACATTTTCTTTGAAGAAGGTAGGAAAATCTACTCTCAGGAGACTCAGGAAAATGAATGAAGAGGGAACTCACAATATGCTTCACAGCCTCAAATACCTTTGTTGGATGCTTTTAAAGAGTTTGCTTTAGCTGTTGTTTGTATTGTACGGTACTCATAAGCCACCTGAAAAGGGATATGTCAAATGAATAAACGGAAATGCAGACTTTGAGAAAAGGAATCATTTGGTGTGCTGATGTATGAGCACAGGATACATTACTGCATGGCAGATAATATCAGACTGTTGAATTCTAATTTACATTTTTCCACTTGAGGTTTTGAGGTATTGAATGGTACAGGGGTAACAGAACAGGGTCACGTAATAATACACTCTGGTGTAATATCTATAGGTGTGGGTATGAACACGTACATGCACATATATATATATATGTGTGTGTACAGTATGTGTATTAATGTACGTACGTGTGTGTGCATGCCTGTGCGTGTGTGATTGGAGTGGGCAGATATGAGCATGCCAGCATAGTGATCACATGCACACATGTCCATACGTGTGTGTGTGTGTGTGTGTGTGTGTGTGTGTGTGTCACAACAGCGTGCGTTTCCCTACTCCCGAACTGGGCTCTTTTCCCAGTGTTTTGTGCACATTGATTGCTCGACTGAGCTACTGGAGTGTCTGCATTAATTAGATAATTTGTATAATGGACTTGGGCTCATAGAGCCGAGCGGGGGCTCAGGGCAGTGGCGGCGTCCCGCAGGCTCCGGCGTCCTTGAGGAACTCTTATCCAGATGCTCAAACGGATTGGAGGCCGACCCAGTCGCCCTCTCCTAATTATAATTTGAATGACAACATGCTCCAGATCAATAGTTCCCAGTCACAGTTTGAAGATCAGGGATAAGAACTCACCTTGTTGTCAGTGAGAAAATGCTAATGCAATTAATGTACAATAATCCTCTAGCCCAAAGATATGCGAGTGGATTTGAATGTATTAGAAGGGGATGTGTTTACTCTAAACATGTGGAGATATGTGGGAACCTTCCGTATTGACGCATTTGTGCCATTTTGATTAGCCGAGGCTAAGGGTTCTGTCCTGCGTGGAAGGTGCGTCCCAGGGAGCGGCTCATTCTGCATGCATTGGGAAGGCTGCTCTTGCATTTCATTTCATTTCATCTCCCATGATTAAAACGAATGTAATTCCAACCAGTTTTACATTTTCCCCCCACATCTCTGCACATCTCTTTTCTTTTTTTTTTGCTTATTGCAAAGCTTTTACACAGCTTCAATACACAGTAATCACGCGATACATTCGTTTGAAAGGTGTCTTTTGCTTCTATAATTTATAACGTTCTGAATGAGTGTTGATCTGTTGCTCAGGTATGTTCCAGACGCCCACCATACCCGAATACACAAAGTGCCATAACTCTGCCATATGGCACTGGGCATGACTCTATTCTACATTGACCTCCGGTCAAGCAAGTATTGCAACCACAACAAATGATTTGACTACTGTAACCCTCCCCCTCCCCCTCCCCCACCCCACAACCCTTGTTGCTCTTCTTCAGCATTCTCTCCTCATTTCTCTACTCCTCTCTCTTTCCCTGTCTCTCATCTGCTCCGTTTTCTTCCTCCATATCAGTCTCCTTCCCTACATCCTCTACCCTTCTCTTCTTTCTCTTTCTCCTTCTCTCAGTGGCCTCCTTTCCTCACTCTGGCGCCTGGTCTCCAAACTACTGCAGCTCACAGCTGACCTGATTCCAACTGCACTGACCCAACCTCCTGTAATCTTATAGACTCAGCTCTCCTCGGGGTCAATATTACTCACAGCGCTGATGTGGATCCAGCTTCTCAGTGTCTGCGCCCAGAGCTATCTGGCTGTCGCTCTGAGTTTATGCTGAACTTCCTTTTTTTTTTTTTTTTTTTCTTCTTTCTCTCCATCTCTCTCCATCTAAATGATCACTTTAAAATAGATGGCATCGAAGATGGTGATTTAGCTGAAAACTGTCAGGCCCCACATGATTCTAAATGATAAAGCTTGTGTGCGGTAGTGTGCTCTCCGTCTCCTTCACACGCGATGGAGAATAAAAGGCTGGCACAGGAGATAGACTGGAATACACAATTAAAGAAACGGCTGTAATGAAATACTATCGCACGGGCCTCCTCTGGGTGGTCATCACATTTCAGATGAAATGATGTATACGACGCCACGGCTAAAGCACGGGGAGGGATATGTTTATGTGTGGGTGGGTGTTAGAGTTCTGTGCTGTGCTGTGAGAGAGAGAGAGAGAGAGAGAGAGATGGAGCAATACAATTTACTCCTTAAGTGAGGTAGAGGCTGAATGGCCTGCCATTAACGCTGCCGAATCTACAGATGCGCTGATAATTAAGTAATCCAAGAGAGCACAGGCAAAATTGGACAATCACTAACATCCAACGCTAACACCCTATCCCATCCCCACCCAACCATGCTCACGTTACTGCCTTTCTCTTCTCCACGGGCATCAGTTCAGATTACGCTTGGAGTGTTATTGCACTGTGATTTCAGACGGCAGCACTAGTGGGGAATGTTTGCTTGTGAGCTCCGGAAGAATGATTCTAGATGGGCTAATTGTAAGAAAACAGCACACTTGGCCTTAGCTTTCGAGAAAAACCTGTCCCTTTCATTTTTCAACATGGAACTCTCAGCAGAGCTTGAGAAACCTTGACATGGTCCTCCTTTGGATTGGAGTTGTCCGTTTCCAGAGGAAGATCTCAATGAGTATTTTAGCAAAGTCTGTGGAGAGAAACAGATTTATCAAACAACACCTTTTTTAGAAGACATCATGCTATCATTTGCATCCATTCATTCACTCATTCATTCATTCATTCATCTCATTGCATTTATAAAACCATGAAGATGGCGTTGTATAGTTAGTCTCCTCATTAGTTCAGCCCTTTGGTGGGATTAAATTCGTTTTTTCAACAGACAGGACTTAAGCAGGATGGCTCTTAACTGATAAAAAGTTACTGGCTAAAATTTGTTTTAAACAGGACAGAATAAGTCTGCACCAACCATTATTATGCCTAGACTCAGAAAAGACAATCCTCAGCACTGCGCAGCCAAATTATAACATATGAATGACAGTTGCTAAGGAGTGTATCTTAGTAAGTAGTTGCTATGGTACACTTTCTTAAGTGCATATACATGTATGCTAGCTACTATGTGCTAATGTAAATGTTCTCATTTGTGCTGTCATCTGTTTGTATTGAATTACAGTGATTGATTCACTGGCGGTTAAACATAGAAATTCAACAAACTATAATGAACATCAGTGTTGTTCTTGTCAGATTTGTTATTGTAACTGCTCTTACCAGTGTCACGATAACATGGCCCAATGGTGGCTGTAGAAACAGGTGCAACCAAACACATCATTGCTCTGAGCTAGGAATGGTCTGGAATGTAACTTTTGAAACTTTTAGCTAACTTTTAGCTTTTAGCAGTGACAGCTGTGCTGTTCTTATTTGCAAGACAAGTTGGATGGCTAGTTTAATGGCTGGTGGTTTAAGACAAAAAAACGTCCCTCTTTAAAATACAAGGAGCATATTTCGATTTTTCTTTACCTAAAATATATTGTTGTTGTTAATGAAAATGTTAGGACTGTTTATTTGAAGGCTCTATGGCATGCAATACCACAGTCTCTGGGGTGTGCACTCTTATTCTGAAGTGCCGAATATATGGCCGTGCCTCTAAATTTACTTGTGTAAACTCTTAATTCAAACAAATGTATTAAACAAATGGGTTTAATAAAGATCAAACTTTTTTCATCTGTCATATCAAACATTTTTACTTTAATAACTTGTTTTAGAATATAGGTTAATCATGTTACCGAAATAAATCTTGGCCTGTACATGCTTTGTTGAAAAGTGGATGAGCATTTGTTGAAAAAAAAATGTAGTTAACCTTATTGGAAGGCATGGATTGCGCCATTGTCTTGCCATTGAAACATCTACAGCCTCGCCTACTTGTGAGATTAGGATTACATTGGATGCCACTGAAAAGCTGAAATAGATCAGGGATATTCTCCACACATATCGTAACCCGACCTATTTCCGCCCTTTACATATTTCCGACCTCGCGCGGGTACGTGTTACTTAATATTGATTTCTGTGTCAACCAGGATAACGGATATTAAACAACATACGCTCCTGCCCAAAAGGGGTATTTAACTTGTATGTGTGCAAAGAATGTGTACAAAAAGTTGTACAGCGTGAGGGTCATACAGTTTTTAACCGACACCGAGACCTCTCTCCCTCTTTAAATTGAGGGTTTCCCGCTTATCGCAGCGACGACAGCTGACGACCGAGTTAGGAGATGTTCACGAGAGTTTACGGATCCTGATAAAGATCATACTTAATTATATGGGTAATGTTTTGCTAATTTTTGGCTAACCTCCTTACACCACACTTATCACAGGTAAATCACGAAAGGGCGGAAATGGGTAAAACCTCCTGTATCAGCTAATTTTGCGTGTTGGTCTACACAACGAAAAAAGAAACGGAAATCACGTTTCAGTTGAAGTCCAAACAAGTTACCAGTCGTAATCTAGACACCCACCGCTACTGAAATATGTAAGATTGATTGATTCAAGTTTTTTCGATCCATAAATGTTTTTAACGGTTTGTCACTTTTTTAATAGCTGGGGCGGAAATAGGTTGGGTTACGATAGTTTTCTTCATGGCGCCATAAGAGCATAGCTGTAAATGAAAGGGGAAGCCATTTTAAAAAGGGTATGGCTTCAAAAGGAAAATCAAGGACCTATCCCAGGTAAAGAATGACTCAGCCTCGAGGCAAAGGTTTCTCCACATATCCACATATCACATATTGGCACTGATAAGATTATGATCTGCTACACTGTGGCCTTCTGCCTGATGCTGAATCATACAAGATGTAAAGAATTTGGACAGGAAGAGACCTTATGAGTCAACATTTCCCAATGGGAGGCAATAGAGAGGCTTTTATTTAAACAATGTCAACGATTGCATCAGTCTACATCTCAGCATACCTTCGCACTGTCATCCTCATGCTAAACAAATAACAAAGGAGATAGAAACCCTATGTATGTGTATGTGCGTCCTCACTTATGCATTGACCAGACTGGAATTCAGTATCACGTCCTGAACCCTGAATTTATCAATGAGGAGATGATTGTTGGGAACAAGTAGAGTGGAAAGTACTGCTTTAAATCTATGGTGTCACGCCTGCGTGTAGGTGTAATAATACGTCAAAAGCATTTTCCTGTCTGTCCATATTTACCTAAAGCTTTAATTCATCTCGCTCTACGTGATTACTATTTGACCGCAAAAATGTGTTTTTCATCTTTAGAACTTTTGCGTCAGTAGATTAGGTTAACATTGCAGTAATGCTCAGAATGGAAGGATGAACCCCTATCCTGAGAGTGCCATTCCACTGCTATGGTCTATTTATATTAAACCAGTAGTTTTGATGCAAACACCTAATGTGTCAAAACATCCTAAAGCCTCGGATGAAAGTTGTTTAAGGGAGAGAAAAAAACCTGCAAATATGCTATGACAAAATGACTCCTCCATCAGTTGGCTATCACACAGCTTTAATTCATCACATTATCCCAGTCAGGCAAGGACATTTTTTTGTGATCTGCTCACTAAGCCCCCATTGCTCAGAGTATGCCCCCAGCACTCACATCCAGTACCCAGCCTCCAGCATCCCCCCGCCCAACCACAACCACCTCCCTCCCTCCACCCCAGTATCCCACTGTCTCTCCTCACTGCTGGACTGAGCCCCCTAGGACCCCCCAGCACAGTCAGTGCTCAGCCACCTTGATATCATTGATGAGCACGCCGCCCCATTTGAACAGGTTACAGCGCTGGGACACGGGCCGTCTGTATTAATAATAAAGAAGGGCGGCGCTGTCCGGGGAGGGCGTTGAGCTGTGGAATGAAGTCTCCCAGCTGTACCCCCTTTCCCTTTCATTTGTTACGCAGTTTACCCAAACACGGCTCGCTCTGCCACGCGCTCCGTATGGTGCGTGTTGGGAGCAGACAAATGCACAGATGCACCGGAACACACACACACACACACACACGAACACACACACACACACACACACACACACACACACACACATAGAAGTGTGTGAGGCACTTAAGGATGCTGCGGCGAGAAGCGCCTCGCAGTGAAGAGGGTTGTACAGAGACGCGTGTTGCACTACAGTACATGTTGTTTTCTCCTGCATCAAATCCCTTCTGTTCCCCCGACTAAGATTCCTCATAAGTACCTTGTCTGTCATATTAGTGCATAGCTTTAAGCAATAGCTTCTTATTTAATTCATTCCCCCCTTGCAAAAAATACAGTAATTTCCCTTGTGTTGATGTGCTCCTGCTCCCAAATCTGTTAATCCAGTTACTTGCCCAAGTGTAAAGGAAGTTATTTGACAGCTGGCTGACGATTATCTCTTTAAAAAGCTGACGGCCTGTCAAATAATCACTTATCACACTGACTATAAATCAGCTAGTAAACAAGTTGTGGAGGCCTATTGCATTACGTAAGTTGAAATGTAGAAAGTGTCTGATAGAAGGCTAGAAGGCTGGTCTCTTTAAAGATAGCATCTGTGTTTATAATGTGCATATCATCTATATCTGTTCACAGTCAT
Source organism: Clupea harengus (assembly GCF_900700415.2). Lineage (NCBI taxonomy): Eukaryota > Metazoa > Chordata > Actinopteri > Clupeiformes > Clupeidae > Clupea > Clupea harengus. The sequence continues at coordinate 871,513 of NC_045156.1, forward strand.
TGTGCTAGTGACCTACAACATTGATTTTTTTTTAAAGATAGTGAATTCCTCCTCAGAAACATCATCATTCAGTTTGTACAATACCCATGGAAAAATGGCGGGGTTTGTCAATGGCAACTTTATATTAGAGTAATATACTTTAATATAGAGGGAAAAAAAAAGATCTGTCAGATGTTCTATTTGCAGATGCTGTAGTACCTACTGTGGGTATAGGCATTACAAAAAGCACTTTAGGCAAAGCTAAAAATTGTATGGGCCTTTGTTCTTTGCTTAGATCACTTTCCACACCATCTCCTGTTTAACCAGCAGGTTAAATTAAAGAGGGTAGGAGAACAAGAGAGAGTGAGTGTGTGCATGTGAGTGTGTGTGAGTGTGAGTGTGTGTGTGTGTGTGTGTGTGTGTGTGTGTGTGTGTGTGTGTGTGTGTGTGTGTGTGTGTGTGTGTGTGTGTGTGTGTGTGTGTGTGTGTGATATTTAGTGTGCTTGTGTGTGTGTGTGTGGTATGTAGTGTGCATGTGTATGTGTATGTGTGCGTGTGTGTGTATGTTTGTGTGTGTGTGTGTTTGTGTGTGTGTGTGTGTGCGTGTGTGTGTATGTGTGAGTGTGTGAGTGTGTGAGTGTGTGTGAGTGTGTGAGTGTGTGTGTGTGTATAGGGATAGGGATAGGGAGAGAGAAAGAGAGCCAGCCCATTGTCTCTCTGCATACTCCTGTGGAGAGAGTCTGTAGGTGCCAGGCCATCACTGCCAGCCACTAATACAGCAAATGAATGCATGAGTGAATATGTGAGTGAATAACTGAATGAATAAAGCGTGATTTACATAATTGCACGTAGGCTATGTGTTTTCTTCTGTCTGAAATGGCATTTGCATATGCGAGCTCTATAGAAATTATACAGCCCAGCATAATAGACATGTAAATAAAACTCCTTTGAATTAACGGGGCTGGAGCCAGGATAAGAGAAAAAAAGTCAAATAATAATAATGTTAATT
>NC_045156.1:877500-897500 GCF_900700415.2 Clupea harengus
GGAAAATAACCTCTTCACAGCGAGGCGTCATTACATCGTCCTTGTCACTGCATAATAATTGATATTTTCTTCAAGTGCATGTCAGCAGAGTCACCCTTATTTGAGGAACACCATGAAGATAGCTCAGTTTTCTCAGTCAAAAACATTTGCCTTCTTCACCTCTAAAGCAAAAAAAGTGCTCTTGTTGCCACGTTCAGTTCACAAATACTGACTACTCTGTCTTTCATGTTGGGTATTCGCTCGAATTTTAAAGATGATATAAACTTTAGCCTTTAATTTCTTTATCAGTGTATAAATGCTTTTTACAATAATTGTGCAGTAAAACCAGATTCACTGCTACAGGAGGTTCACGGGGGTGCTTGTGTGGCTTTAGAAAGCTGTAAAATCCTCATTCAAATGGGCCAGCGTCTTGCCCAGCGCTTTAAGCTTTCCAGGCACATATGTATCGCAGCTCACTGAATGTGTTCAATTAACCAGGAGACAAGAGAAAAACATTGCATGAAGTCAATAAAATCATTCCCCCCTCTGGGTACACATTATATTTGTTGTGAGCTAGGTTAATGCACTCCAAGCTGCCTTTATTACACGTAGCTGTGCGCTATTGAGATATACAGCGCATGCCCTGCAAGGCTTTTCCCCCCTCTGTGTTCTGGCCAGACCATCAACATAGAGTCAGATATGACTGGGTGGACAGATTACCCTAAAATCTACCGAACTGTGAAAGCATTGTGTTGTGCCAAAACATGTAGTAGGAGACACAAAACCATTGTATCAGCATGAGGAGTGTGTTGTGATGGATGAAAATGTGTGTAGTGCTCTTAATAATATTTTTTTATTCAATTCATTCCTAAGTGTAACAATGCTAAAATGTGGGTGCTTTCCATTTGACCTGCTGCCTGCTGTCTATTAGCCTTGTGGGGGTCACATGTCATCTCGTCTCTCTCTCCCCTCTCCCCCTCCCCAAACGTCCCGAGCCCAAGAGATGCTTTTAGGGAGCTAGGGCATTGCCTGTCCATAAATATTGCATTGGGAGTGTGGAAGACTGGTGTCGGAGGTTTCCTCTGGCCCTAATGCACAAACACAAACTCTTGAAAGACCAGAGAGAGAGAGAGAGAGAGAGAGAGAGAGAGAGAGCGAGCGAGAGAATCAAACAAATACAGCTGAAAATGCTTGATCTCAGGGGGGAGAGTGAGCCACAGTGTCCGCCCCAAGACGGTAAATAAATCATGAGAGTATAGAGAGGTCCATTGAGCTCTCTTTGAAACGGTTTTATAATGGTAAAGGAGACAAGTGCATCGTTGAGGTGCTCCAGAGAACAAGCACCGCTCTCGCCGGGGCCCCCACCATCAAAGCCCCAAAACAGGGACATCAGGGCCGGGAGGGGTCCCGAGTGGGCCGGTGAAGCACACCATCACACCCAGAGAGGTCTCCTTTACCTTCTTCATCTGAGGGAAGAAGCAGTGGGGTAGGTAGCCCCCCCCCACACACACACACACTCAGACACACACAGGACACCCAATCAGCACAATGTCAAGCATCTCTACAGCTGCCCCTCTGTCTGACCTGTAAGGTGACCACAGCCTCTCTCTCTCTCTCTCTCTCTCGCTCTCTTTCTCTCTCTCTCTCTGTCTATCTATCTATCTATCTATCTATCTATCTATCTATCTATCTATCTATCTATCTATCTATCTATCTATCTCTCCCCCACCCAAGAAAACAGCCCCCTTCCAGTTAGTGGGTCTTTGGGTTTTCTTATTCTGCCTCCCGGCAGAAGACTGCTGTGTTCCACCTCAAAGGGGTGGAAAGATTACCTTTATTTCCATTATAAAGTACTTTAGATGTGACTGACAATCTTTGAACACAGCGGGGACCCCAAACCCTGTGCAGTATTCCTTCATTATGCCGTCCTACCTCAGACGAAGGGGCTACAATGCTACAATGAAAGAGCGGTGAATGGAGTGCATCCTGTATTGACTTGTTTGCTGAATATCAGAGTGGGCTTTCTGATGTATTTATAATGGGCTGATTAAAACCTGCTTTGATCTGAAGAATGCAACAACAGAACACGGGATCATTTCTTATATATTTCTTCTTGTGGCCAACATCATACAAGCAGCTGGTTTACCTTTTAAAAGTACACATATCAAAGGATTATTTTTTGATCAGCGCTGTTTTTTTTTTTTCTTCTGTATTTTCTTTTTTGTCTTCATTGGCGCAAATGTGTTTTCAGGTGTGCACTCTATGTAGATGTGTGCAAGAGGTCCCCAAACATGGCCGTGATCACTGCTCACCCATAGATAATGCACCATATAGGGTTTCTTTCTGTTATTTTGTTTATGAAATATTCTATTTGATATACAAACACTGTGAATTATTTAACCACCGAGTTATCCTCCTCTGAATGGGCAATTTATTTTCATTGTTCTCACATTGGAAAAGACTAGAGGTGAACTTTGAAAGACTTCTGTGTGAGAATCAGGGGAGACTTCTCTTCATCTGGGTTCACACATGATTGACAGGGATTAATCTGGATTTATGGAAGACAAAAATTATTTATATATATAAAAAGACAAAGATTCACGATTTAACCCATTGTGTGTACAGACACGGTATTTTGCTGTCTGTAATGTACAGATATTCAATCATCTCTGACCATTATTCACTCTGTAGTGAGTAAACTACCTGCAAAACAACAACTGTAAAATGCAATACTGACCTGAAGATGTAGTTACACCAAGAACCAACGGTATCCATCTTCATCAATGAAATAATTTGTGGTGCATGAGGTTTATTAATTCTAAAAATGAAAAGTAGAACTAACAGAATGAGCCAGATTAAAAGACTTTTAACACAATCAAGGACAGACAGAGTTAGTGTGGTGTTGTTTCCACAGTGATTAAGTCAATAACACTGTACTGCATAATGAGAAGCTCTCAAATACATTCAAACATGGTGGTTGGCTTGGCTAAGTATACAAATGGTGACTTTGGTTGTGGTTCATAAGTCTCTAGCATATACTTATGCAGATACATATTTTACATGACTTTGACTTTTTTAAGAACAGTATGCGAACATCATTTGTGAAAGGGGAAAAGGTACAATCTTCTGTCAAATACAAAGTCAAGTCTCCAAAACATTCTTTTTTTTATAATTCCAACTTGAACTGTGGGAGAAAAAGAGCTTCTGTGTTTACACAAAGCATCAGCGCACTCTCAATAGAAACCAGATCCTGGCAGCATTCTCTTGATTTTTTTGACAGTTTCCATCTCTCCCTCTTTTTCTTTTTTTTTGTCTAAATCTCCGGCTATGACAAAGTGAAACACATGCATAATTTGGATTGCAGCGCCATCCTGGCTTTAAACATATTCACAGTGGTGTTTGATGAGCAAGTCTGTCAGTCGTTAAGAAGCTCGTAGAGGCACCGGAGCAGGCGAGCCGCTGACACGACAGACAGCCTCCTGTCTCTGACCAAATGAAAACCCCAAGCCTTCGCCCGTCGCCGACGCATTCTGTTCCAGCCATTATCGTCTCAGATAATACAAATTGCTATGATACCTGTGAGAGACAGAGAGAGAGAGAGATGAACTTGCCTGTTTGAATAGGAAATGGCTCGCCATGGTGTCTCTGTTAATGGTTTACAGCCACTGGTTTGTCTTGGTTGATGCATCTCGACAAGTCATTGAGATGCGCAAACTACATTGTTTTCCCAGCGGACACAAATAATAGATCAACTTGCGCTTTATAGAACATCTGTTTTTAAAGAACAGACTGTTGTTCAAGCTACAACAACATACACCATATGTGCCACACAAAAGCAAGAATATTAACATTGCATTCCTCACTATGAGAATGTCCCATGAAAATGATTATTTGCATGTGAGAAAACTGCAGCAGGACATGAAAGGAGGGCACGCTCTCTTTATAATGCAGCTAGGGCAGTCGGGCTGTTGTGTTTCACTATAATGAGTATCAGGGATGCGACTAACAAGGTCGAGATGGTTTTGATTTGCAAATATGGACTGCTGTGGCTGTAATGAATCCTGACAATGAAAGATTTAACAAACACATGACACATGAGGAGACTCGTTTTATTCTGAACACCAGGTATCTGATCCCCCCCCACCGTCCCTCCTCCCCCAACCCCTCTCCCCACCCCTTACTCAGAATGCAAAGAACTCGTTGATATTCAAACATTTAGTGCTTCTTTTTTTCCAGCCATGGTCCTTGCTTGTGTGTTTTGCCAGACATTTTTTACTGCCCACACTGACGTCCCACTCCACACAGGCACTGCTGATTTTCATTTCTTTTGTGAAGACCTTGAGCGTTTGGAAAGGAAAGAGAAAAGAAAAACAGGTTTTAGGCACCATTTTGTCTGAATGTGTCTCGTGAATATGTTACCATTTGAGTGTGTGAAAAGCTGTGCTTTAACAACTAAAATCTGTTGACCATATTTGGGTGGACTTGGTCCATTCCCCAAAATATCATTTTGCTTGGCAGGCTTTTGGATGGGGCTAGCTGCTACCGACATCTGCCTTTGTAGTTGTAAACCAGAAACAAATTTACACTCCTTATGGATCTTGTCACATGGCATTATAGAGCCAGGCAATTTATATACAGTTATTTCCATCGGAATGGTCCTGCATACCTGTTTCCAATTAGGAGTCTTAAGGAGATATGCAGAGATAACTTGGCCCTCTGATGTCTTGTAGCAGCTCTTTAATAGTGGTGTAGGTGTTCCACATTCTGGAGGCAGAAATGTAATGACCTCACAATGAGAAGCACTGAGGAATTCTGGGAGGGAAGGTTAGTCAAACAGAACAAGTTGACATACTGTCAGTGCTGGATCTGATAAACCTGAAAACAGCACTGCTGGGGAATATAATTATGTCTCATTGAATATTATCTGGAGAGTAGAATTCTTGCATGTTTGAGAGAGATGACTGTGATTGCCAACATATGCAAATGTTGCTCAAATATAAGATATATGAAGGCCAATGTAAATAGCAACTGTGATCATATTAAGCTCAAATGGATTTGATCAAATATAAGTCTAATGTATGTTTGGACATATGGGAGTATGATTGCTTGTATGTGTAAATAAATAAATCTGAGCAGAGTAAATATATCACAAAAAACACACATACACACACACACACACACTCGCGTGCACACACACACACACACACACACACACACACACACACACACACACACACACACACACACACACACACACACACACACACACACACACACACACATACACACACACACAAATACACACACAGCCGACACGCACACAGCCATTCTGCACCTCCTTTTTTTCTACTTCTGTGTGCCTCTTTATGTTTGCTTTTTATGGATTCCACGGTGTTGAAGGCTACTTTACTACCGAAAGAGTTTTTTTTAGAGGTCCCTGAATATGCCTTTTATTCTGAATCCATTCAAAGTGCATAAAACCATCAGGAAATTTTAAATATCCATAAATCACTTTACTGCAAGAGACTGGTGAAGCAGTAAGCCCTTTCCAGATGTGCTGGTGGCAGGGAGAGGGGGAGCTGTGTCTGCTGCTCGACAGAGGAGAAAAAAGCCAAATATTTCTCTTTCTCTTCATGTTTGCCTAATGCAAAACCTATGGCAGTCTGGCTTAAAGCTGGATGTGGGAACTTAACAGCAAGGTATGTTACATGGTCATTTGTATCCATGTTTGTTTGGTGTTATGCAGTACATACGATCATTTACTTATCTAAGACTACAGTATAGAAGACTTATATGTTTTATTCAGTGATGGACGCAGATACAGTCCTCGGTTTTGGCTAAAGAGGAATGACAACTCTTCTGCCTCCAAAAACATTGGCAACTGACAAATAATTATGTGTGCTTTGGAGAGATGGCATCCTGTTTTTGAAGCGTGTTGCGGCTTGTTTCCACATCATCTTTCTAGAGAGAGAATTAAAACAACAAAACCAAATAAATAAACAATGCTGTTTCTCAAAAGAATTCGTTCTTTCACATTTCAAACAAAACATCAGCTAATTATAGCCTTAAGCCATGAGCTTTGATGCATTTTCCCCTCGTCTCATATTTTTTTTTCCTGGAAGTGCTTTCTTTCAGGACCTGAGGTAAATTAGCCAGTAGCGCACAGCAGGCTCTGATGATGCCAGGGCAATGATCCACACAAAAGGTGCTCTCACAGCATTCTTCCCATCATGTCTGAAAAAAAAAGAGAGAATCATTTGCTCTCTGAAGAATAAATATAAACTAAATAAGTCGATTGACACAAACCCTTATGGTTAAAAAAAAAAAGCTTTACAGCAATGTAAGATGACCAACAAACCAAAAGGTATGGATGTGCAGAGATGGTCCATCTACTTCAAATCCGCTCCTCACCATTCTGGAGGACAGTGCTGATTAGCTTTGATAGAGGACTTATGGGACAAAATGCGGCTATGCTACATAAGCCAGGGAATAGCCCCTCCTTTCTGCTGACTACACACCTTCTGTGAGTTTAAGAGCATATAAAGAGCATGACTTAAGGCTATTAAAGTGCTGGTGTCGACTGGTCCGAAATGTAAATGGTTGGCATGTACGCCAGCGGAGGCAGCATACCATGTACTGTGGGCACAGTCATTTCCGCTTGGCTCCCTGCCGGGCTGCCCTTTGTGCCAACACCCCATGTTGGCACTCTGGCGTTCCGACCACTGTGGAGACTGTGTGTGTGTGTGTTTTTTTTGTTTTTGTTTAACAGAGTCTCTCTTTAGGGCTGTTTAGCTAACCCCCTTTCAACACATCCCAGCTCTCCGCAGACGTGAAAAACAGACCCAGGGGTCCATCTGCCCGATGGCCGGCCTTTTACGCTACCACGGTAGTGCAGGGGGATGTCATCTGACGTCCAGACACGCTGGGTGCAACAGCTTCCCACCCCCTCCCTCCCCACCTCTGACACTGCTCCACACAGACGCTTCATCCATGCTTGGGGCTCGCCGCCTCACGTCCATGCTCATGTGTTTCCCATCAAGGAAGTCTGTGGTTACCTTCCTGATTCTGCTGGACTGGAAAAACAGAGCTAATATGGTGTGATCTGGAAAAAGCTTTGATGCGGAGGCTTTACAAATAAACCCCCGAATGCCATATGGTCCGCATTCATCTCTTAATTTATTTCCTATAAATGTCTATTGAATACCGGGCCCAGCCAACACGTGTGTAACCAGACTTGGAAAACAGAAGGCCGGAGAGAGCAGTTTTGCGGCGAGGTGCGATTATTATATTTCTCTCTCTTGGTTTTAGCTGCGTCTCAGCCCGGAGTGCACACATGCTGGGGGCAGACGAGTCCTCTGAGCTCCGCGGAGCCGTCCAAACGAAACAAACAAACACGCAAGTGTCCTCGGCAAGCGGACCAGCATCGTTGCGTCGCAACCTGGGCATGCCCAGGAGGCTGACACAATCTAAATAAAGATCAATTAAAATAAAAAAACACACACACACACAGTCTGGAAATGCAACAGCTGAGTGCTTCATAAGTTACCAATGCTCTGTTTTTTCCTGTCGGCGTGCAGATTGGGTTACCATAAGATTTAGACCACGGGCCGCGGTGGGGCCTGCCTGCCAAATGCGGAGTGCATGGGATTGAACCGGTCCAAAAAGGAGCAGAGTTTCCCTGTGTCGGCTCCAAGCCTCCCAGAGGCGAGACAAAAGTAGACATAACCTGCTTTAGGGGTCTGTAGCTCTGAGCCTGACACATGTGCTCAGGCATTTCATATCAACATTTCTGAGCTGCAGATGGCTGGAAGTGTGAGTGTGTTTGTGTGTGTGTGCGTGTGTGCGTGTGTGTGTGTGTGTGTGTGTGTGTGTGTGTGTGTCCGTAAAAGAGAGAGAGAAAGTGAAAAACAGAGAAAAATAGAGAGAAAGAGAGTCTTCCAAAGTGTGTGTGTGTCTGTGTGTGTATGAGTCCATGTGTGTGTGGGTGTGTTTTTTGCGTGCAGTGTTTTCCATGTACAAAGCAGCCTATCAACAATTTCCCACCCCCCCATTTTCCATTTCAGCCATCTATGCAAAACGTACAAAGCCACTGGAACACTGCAAACAGTCAAACGTGCGAACAACAATCGAAACACGGCAACAATAAAAACATTTTTTTTCTCCCACTCAGCTCCTGTCTCCTGTTTCCCGTCCTCCTCAACCGTGGCTTTATCTCTGTACCTGTATGGAAATCAGACCAACCAGGAAGCCCTCCGCTTCATTTACAATCTGCCACCAATAATGTCCGTTTGTGCGCCTTCTCCATTACTCATGCAGCCCGCACAGCTCCCACTGCCCTTCTCAACACTCAGGCAATTAAAACCAACTCCGCTAAAGGAATGCGAACGGCTACATTATGATGTTTACCGAACACGGTTTGCCGGTTACCTTTTATGCATGACGTGTGTGGGGGCCAAGCTCCTTTTGATGTGTGTCAGTTTTGAACCTCTAATGTGTGTGGTTTGGGGTTTGCTGCGAGGGAAGTCAGGTTAGTGTGACAAGAAGTTCACCACAGATGTGTTTATAGCGAACTTCAACTTTAAAAAAGAAAAAAAAAGTCTCACAGCAAACATGATTTACTTAGACTTAGTATGGGAAAGGTCATAGATGTACGCAGGTCGAGGGAGAGGAGGTGGTGTGGCATGCCAGGTGAGATTTTCCATGCACCATCTCCTGCGTCTGTTTTGTAATCTGATAAAGAGGAAATGAATCACTCGGCAAATAACAGTCTGCATGGGTTTTCTACTTCTTTCTTTCAAAACTTTTCCCTTTCACAGTTAATATTTAACGTAAAGATGTTATCTCTAAAACAGCGCTACACGATCCGTCTTCTCTCGAATATGAAAATTGGATCATAGCATTTGCCGAGTGAACGGAATACATACAAGGCAAATAAATGATACTCGATGCCCCTTCGCCATATTTTACAGAAGATAAACTCTCTCTCCAGTGAAAAAGCGGCAGCTAAAACGTACGCTTGGCTGTAACTCTTCCTGTTGGGCCCCTGTGTGCTTGTCTCCTCACTGACTCGCCTGCCACCGCCTAAGTCCCTCTTCACCCACAGTAGAACAGCCTTGACAGGCAGGATTAATCGGGGTGGACTAGTGACAAGCTGTCTCTGAAACACACCCTCTCCGACTGTAAACAATAGGGGTGTGGATTAGTTTCGAAACAATGTGTTTATTTAAAAAGCTCACTTCCTGTATGCACTTGACACAACTCTCCCATTAATTTTATTGGCAGCCAGTCCAGCTCAGAAAAATGTTATCATTGTTTAGTTTGGGGGAGGGGGGGGGTGGGGATACAAAACCAAAAAAAAAAAAAAAACCCAAAACAAAACAAAAAGGAGAACCGTTGGGCTCTTTTGCAGTTGGTTCCTGTGAGATATACGTGCATTAAGGGGGTCCGCCATGACATTTAGCACAATCTCAGGAACGAGAAGTCATTCCGCGGTTTTGTTTAGACTGTTGCTGTGTTTGTTTGGGGTTTTTTGTTTACAGACTAAGCAGTTTCGGCCGAACAAAAAAAAAAAAAAGAAAAGAAAAAGAAAAGCAGGGAGGGAGAAAAAAAGCTTGAATGTGCTTTATGCATATTTTCCTCCAGCCTTGTGAGTGGCTGCCTGCAGTTCCCTCCCCAGTGCCTGGGGGTGCAGAAAGTCAGCGAGCTTTTTTGGAGAGCCCAGGAGCTATACCCTGAACCCTCACAGCCCACAGCCACTTCCCGTCCAAAAAGCTTTACGCTTGCACTTTTCTAACATGCAAAAACAAGCATTTACCTACAGTTAAAGGGATTATTCCATACCCCCTCAAAACCAGCATATCTCTCTGCATTTACTACCAAATCCAGAGCCACGTACTGTTGTGGTTTTGAATGATAAATTACTGTCCACAATGTGCACACTTTCTATCCATGCTAGATGTGAGGAGATTTCGTAAGGGGGGAAATGGCATTAGAGGTAGTTTATGTTTATATAATAACACTAAAACTCCTAAACTTGCATACGGCAGTTCTGAGGAGATTATGGGCCTTAAACGCAGCAAAATAAGTTCATCTACTGTGACTGACAACTGTGAACAAAAATGAAAGGCATTAGGGATCAGCAGACCAACCTAACCCATACAGCTGTGTGATCAGAGGGAAGAGGAGAACAGGTGAATTTGGGAAGGAGGGAGGGAGAGAGGGAGGATGGGAGGGGGGTTAGGGAGGCTTTTTAAGCCCTAGTTTAACATGTAAATCCCACCCTTTACAGGCAAACCGCTCCACTAGATCCCTGTCAATTTCCCCCCGGCTATGCTCCTGTGGATTTACATGAATACACTCTATCACTTAGAGTTCAACCTTCTGCTTGTCGGGAGAGAGAGAGGTGCAAAGGCTAAAAAAGAAGAAGAAAAAATCTCTCTGGAAAAAAGTTTCGATGCTGTCTTTTTTTTTCACTTTTCACTTTCTCTTTCTCTCTCCTTCTTTCTCCTACCTCCGCCTTTTGTCCCAGGAAAATAAGGTGTTATTTACAAGCCCCCACCGAGGCTCCTTTTGTAAATAGACTCCTCAGTTCTGTCCACAGGCCAGGCACAAGGAGGTTAGCTGCCTGTTCACCGATAAGCTGGCAGAACCTATCAGCCCCCAACGCGAGAGCAGATAGAGCTCTGTGTTTCTGTCACGCTTTATCATCAGCTGAGCTGAAACTAAACCGGTGTTAAGCTGGAGTAGAGGGGCCATTTCCGTGGATTACCGATGCCGACTTTAATTTCAAAGACCAGTGGTGTATCCAGGGAAGGTGCAGGCTTCACTTGCCACAGATTGGCAGTGGGTTTCTGATAATGCCTTGGCGCTTTTTCTCACCCCCGCCATAGCCCACCCCGCACACCCCCTGTTGTTCGCGTTCACCACCGGGGCTCCTATTGATCTCGGAGCTGCTGATTCATTTCACGGCGCACGTGGGAAATGGGAGTCGGGCCCTGGTGCGCCGGCGCACGGAGAGCTGTGCCAATCCACCCTGCCGCTGCCGCCAACACCACCACCACCACCACCACCACCACCACCGCCTCCTCTGTGCCACCACCTCTCCCTCCGCTGCGGTCCCAGCACCAGCCTCCCCTCTTTTCTATTTGCTTATATGCCGGGTAGGACAGGAAATGCACCACAGGAAACCACAGAATCTCCAAGGAGTCATTACAGAAAAGGGGGGGTGGGATTGGGGAGGCGTGGGGAGAGAGAGGCGGTGTTCAAACGCTGAGCTTAGAGGCATTTACCATATAGTGTACAAAGCCAACTGGGATATTAACACTGCTATACCGCCTCAAACAGCAGCAAACCAGTAGGGACCTTAAAATGCAACTAGGGGAGCCCACTAGTGCGAGCATTTAGACTGTCATTGCCGGGACACTAGCACAGGCTTCTCTTAACGGCATTTGGAGAGTTCTGAGGGACATCCTGATTTGACAGAGTAGAGAGAATGATTTATGATATAGATTGAAGACCAGCGACGTTCAGGATTGTGGACAATCCTAATATCTCCTGAGCAACAATGATCTACTTTTGGTGGGAGGTGGATGGGGGTGATTGGTGTGTGTGTGTGTGTGAAGCAGGCCTTCAGACGTTTATTAGAAACCTCAGGGAGCCTTTAAATATGCGTGAGATGTTTTTTTTTTCGAGCTCACTTCATACAGACTCACCACAATGTAATCAATGTTATTTTTTACTTGGACCAAATTTGCTTGGGATTGGCTTGTCGTACTTCTTAAAGGCCAATAACTCAAAAGCCTTATTACTATTCATCAAAAAAAGAGGAGGAGACCCATCTTGCCCATCTAATGGCTTTGCTCTGTGTTTGCTCTGAATATGCAAATGAAGCTTTAAAATATGTACATACCCCGCAATGAGATGGATTAGCTTAAGATATTCATTATTTAGATGGCATTATTATTATGACACTTTTGCATCTTCTATTAGGCTGGATCGAACTCACCTCACGCCGGACTGACAATAATGAGTCATCAATAAAACATTTTCATAATGTCAGAAGGATACTTCTGTAGATGCTTGATCTAATTTCGACATCGACTCACTTTGTCATTAGTTGAATATGGTATGCATGCCATACTATTCAAAACATGATGGAGAGGAGTGGGAGCTTTATCTGGCCTGACAGTTGGTGCACAACGCTGTTTTTAAATGCTTGCTCAGTGGTTAATCATTACAAATGATAAATGAAATTTTGAGGCGCCACCCTCAGACACGTTTCTTTTGCGTTTCTTGTTGTTTATGCGAGTGTTATAATAGAGGGAATGACACTGTTTGTCATGACCTTTCGCTGAGGAGATAAGTGATATTTGGGATCTTCTAATAAAGTCCCCATCTGAAAAAAAAAGCGAGAAAGAAATATTCCAGGAAACTTTATTGTCAACTTACAGGCGAAAAGCAAAGTTAGACTAGATCAATTCTGAGGACAACTGTGAATGTGCTCAAGTTTGGAGCCGGGATATGAGAGCCCCAGTAATGGAAAAAGAAAAGAAAAGGACTGCGATCGCATGGAGGGGGATGTCTTTATTGCCGCCCAGACCTAATAACTTAATGCAAATTGTAACTAGTTAAGCACAGCAAAATAATATGATACTGTTGTCTCAGTCAGATTGGTATTATAGTGTTAGCATGTGCAAATAATTACATTTCCCCCCTGATACAATTACATTATTTGTTCTGGTTGTATTATACACCAATAAAAGCAAACATCATATTAGGATTCATGGCACTTTTCGCATTGCATTATCAATATGTGGAAATAATTGTCTGCTGAGAGATTAAATTACATTATTGTGTATCTTTTTCATGCCTAATAAATAATGATGGATGGCTTTTATTTTCATCACCACCTGCAACCATTTTGTCTTCCCCCTGAATGGTAAAAAAAATTGAGAAAGACGGAGAAAGAGAAGGTGGGTGTTGTTCCCGCTGCTGCAAACTAGTCAAAACAGAGGTTGATTTCTTTTTTTTTTACTGCTTCTCAGGGACCCTTCAAGCCAGAGTGTTTCTTCTTAGCATGAAAACAAGCCAACAACAAGGTTATGAATTTGCAGAGTGAAATTGGATCAGCTTGCCATCACTTGTTATTTATTTATTTGGCCGTACGTGTAGCCGAGACTGCAACCAAAATTAAAACGCCCAGAAGTGACAGGGAGTGAGGTGGCACAATGGGTGATCTGCATGCCACACACGCACGCACGCACGCACGCACGCACGCACGCACGCACGCACGCACGCACGCACGCACGCACGCACGCACACACACACACACACACACACACACACACACACACACACACACACACAGACATAGAAGCAAGGCCTTTATTTGCAGTGTGTAGGTAATTAAGATTTCTCTCTAATTCCTGATGCCTGATTAGCCTATTGACAGGCCTTTCAGGTACAGCCGGGCTCACATCAGACATCTGACAATGATCGGGGGAAATCGCATTAAGCCAGTGTTGATCAACGGGACGAGCTCTCCAGGACCATTTTGTCAAATGATTCAAGTCATGTGTCTGTCTGTCTATGGCGGCCGTTTCCTCATTTGCAATTCTTTGACATATAGTGTTTTTTTAACCCCCCCTCCCGGCTTCAACTTTAATCAGTGAATTTGCACTTCGTGAAGATAAGAGAATTGATTAGCTACCAGTCTGTGTGAGTCTTCATGTTTTAATTGGGTTCTGTATTTTTTTTTTTCCTAAAACCACCCACACACCTTAATAGTCAATACCGCTCAGCTCAAAGCCCTGTTGCATTTGATGCATTTTGTTAGCGTGCTGTAAAAAGAGATAAAAACACAAGCTAAGGACATTACAGTCCTGGTTAATTGCCATCAGAAAGGCGAATGGTGTTATAACTTCATAACTTCTTAAGTCGTGCCTTGCGCTCGGCTAGGCGTACGCTATTGTAAAATTTACATTTTAATGAAATATTTGAATAAGTGCTTGAAATTCACTCCGCCAGGCCTCCTGGTTCTAAAGCCAACATCGCATGTTTGTGTTTTGAATGGCAGCGTTGAGGAAATTAACATGCCAGTCATTCAGATTAGGAGGGCATCAGTGTAAAGTCACAGGCCGCCTCAATCAAGGTTCACTGCAGGTGAACACTGTCCATGACAGCTTTGAATGATACGCAAGCAAACCTCCCCCCCCCCCCCCCCAGCACCCCCCTTCCTCTAAAGGCAAGCTGCACATTTGGACACAAATTGAGGATACAGCAAAAAGACTAAGAGTCCACTCTTCTGGTGACTTAATTATTGTGCTTTTCAAAAGAATGTGCGGTACGCCGTGGCACCGTGCTATAAGTGGTTTTGTTTTATGTAAAATGTATGCCACCATATTTTCATCGACTGCATCCATTATGCTAATACACCTCCACATAAGTGAGGATACCTACACGTGGCACTTCATGACTGGACAGCTGGTCGTTTGGAAGTGCAATTACATTGATAGGACGTTTGTACTTCACTTAAATACCAAAAGGAAGGGGTGGGGGGGGGAGTATTGTTGCGTGGCATAATGTGACATATTTTAGGCAAATGCCCAGTATTTCTTACTTTCCTGGTATGCAAAAATGTTGTGTCAGTCATTAATTCAAAATGACAGAGAGCAGGAAGACTCGCAATTATTCATGTTGTTTTGCTCCTCTTCAATTATTCAAGGATGCCTCGTTGAGCTGCATATTAGGAGAAATACCAAGAAGGAAATAAAGAATGAATAAAATAACAAAGGGAAGAGCTCAAATGAGTGACAGATAGTGCTTGTTTCATTGAAATGGTTTATACTGGGATTTCCATGTTGAACATAGACATTTATGGTTATAACATATAGGAGGACTATGAAAGACTTCAGTTTGGTTGATTTGAATGTGTTTCAAGACTTCCACCGAATCTCTGGTCAGTCATGTGAATACACAAACTAAGAGCTGAGACTGCTGTTGCAGTTGTGGGTTGATAACGCGAGCAAAACATCAAATTCATCAAAACATGAAAAGCAATCAGAGCAGGTTTTCACAGTATATGGAGACAAAACTAATTGAGATTGATGATACCAGTCAATCATGCCTCCTGTTGAGGTTTTTGGTATAATATCTCCCAAAAATGCTGAAATCCTTCAGAGAGGGACTATTCAGTGTAAACAACATGCAGTCTCTTCATTATTTCATTTTATTTAAGGATTATTCTAAGGGGTTGTTTCATTTTTGATAGATACAAACCAAATACTTCAGTAGACTGTTACATCCGCCAAAGCGAATGGTTAACAAAACTTCACAATTTATATGGGAGAACTGGGATTTGACATCATGGTTCTGCTGACATTACTGCCATACATTTTACTGATCGTTTCCAGAATCAGGTCTTCTTGATGGGTTGACATTTTCCCGCCCACACAGCAAATATTTCGGAGCCATTGTTGCTTGTTATATCTCATCTGTACAGTATGTCATTGCTACTGTCTTTCATGTTCAGTAAAATGACCTTGACAGCATTACATATGTTAACAGCTACTCCCAACACTCTGCTGTTACATTCAAACATCTCTCTTTTTTCTTTTTCCCTACAGATAAAAGACATAACCCCTGTGTTATACAAGTGGCATAAGCAATAAGGCTTTAAAAAAAAAAAAAAAACGAAAGAAAAATTGTGCTCTGCCTTTTTTCCAGAGCTGACAAGTGATGTTACGTCGGAGGTTCACGGGCATCTTTCATATATTCAGTAGAATTGCACTCTGAGTTTAATTGCTCGGAGTTACCTTGAAAGGCCTCTACATAAATCAGACATGCATAATTTGTCTAATGCTGGAGCTGGGACTGAGAGTGGCCTAGCTGGAGCGCGGTGCTGAGCAGAGCAGAGCAGAGCAAGGGGGAGGGAGGGGGGAGGCAGGCATGCCTTTTGAACAGCAGGTGGTAATTGAAACAAAACAAGGGCTGATTAGCAGAGCGTCTGGCAACTCATGATCCAAACAAAGCACACTACACCAGTACACACACACACTCACACACACACATACACGCACGCATACACGTGCACGCACACACACTCACGTTCAAAAACCAAACACAAGGGCCCTGGAATAAAGTGGTCATCATCTAATTAACAGAACATGTTTTAATTACCGAATAAACCAAGCAGCACCGTGTGTCAATTTAACTGATGTGGTAAGTGCCAGTTTACAATATCAGAAACAGACAAATAATTGGAATCTAATTACTGGCAGGTCTACTGCACACCAGCGCCTGCAGCCCATCTTAATAAACAAGTTTTTACATCAAACCGTGAATAGCAAATAGTGCAGGGTTACTAATTGCCACACTGCAATATTGGGAATTTGCCAGCTTAGCCTGTTAAAGGAAACCTCTTGTGTGGATTGCTATAGCCACACACAAGCTTTAATTAGAATGAAATGAGCAGGAATTGAGCTCCGTTACTGCAATTCAATACGTGTCAATAAGATAACAGGCTAATCTGCCCATTTCATTTCTTTCAGCCAGCACTGGAGGTGGGGTGGCAGTGGGGACGGAGCATGGCTTTGAAACTCAAGGAGATGAATGGGACGGAAAGAAGGGAACACGCCAGAGACAAGGGCTGATTTTTATTTTGGAGGGGGGGGGGTTTGACAGATTCGGTCCCAAGTGAATGCTTAAGGTGCAAACTGTTGGTTTCCTGTCACCACCTTGCATAACTGCTATTGTTATGCAAGGTTCAGTGATCTAGAAAACTGTATGTAATTACATACTTTTTTTTGCACTATTGCACGAAAACGTATCAAATGTATCATTTCAGCACTTAATAGTCAAGCACTGTGTACTGCATGTGCACACCCACTAACTACTGAACTGCATATTAACTAAGATGCATCTCAGAACAATTAGTATGCACCTATTTTAGGCTCCTAATGTATTTTTTATCTGTATACTTTGTGTTGAAAATATTTCAAACAGGATCTCCTCTTGGCTACAAATCGGGTGATGCACAAAATTTTTTTTATTCATTTTGTGGAAAAGGTCCCTTTGTGAAGTGACTACATCATGATCCTGTTAATGAAGGCCTTTCATTGTTTTTAACCACCCCCGCATATACACCAAACAGAACAACGTCTGATCTAGTCAATGGGCCAAGGATATAGCTTTCATTAATCTATGATTTAGCCAATGAGGTTAAGATAAATCCACTATTAATCAGTTACTTGCCCAACGAGGTTAAGACAAATCTGCTGTTATGAGCTGGGGGAATAATGGTGAGATAACAACAATGAAATACACAATTCTAAATGCCAGATAAAATATTGGCTGCAAAAAGATTGGTCATGATTTTATATTGTTTCCTTTAAATCTTGTTGCTCTTTGGCTTTAATTAATAATATATCCTCTGACATTTATGTATTGAAGCAATAAGCGAAGCGGGGGAAACAATTTATGTCACCCAAAGCTTTTTAACGAATCAATGCAACTATTTGTAATTGCTTGTTTCACAAGATTAAAAGTGCTTAGACTTGATCTCGGTCTTCTGTTTTGTGGCTGTTGTGACCTGTGCTTCCGTCGTAAAAATGCAAGTCTTGGTCATCAGCATTAATTTCCATCAAGAAATCCATATCGCTAATATTTCTGGAATTTTAATGCCCTGACAATTTATAGCTTTTCAAATGCAGTTACCTAAATTGCTGTTAGGAAAAGACAGTTTAACTGTCTCTTTTTAATTACAAGATAATTTAATGTTGGGCCCGAGATGATGGTGCGAGTCAGCATCCTGGGACAAACAGAGCCGTAGCAATAGGAAGCTTCTCAGGCTCTGAGGACTGCACAGTGATAATCACCATAGTTTAGTTCAATAGGCAATCAGCTATTAAATGCTAAATGGACTCATGATGTAGTGAAATGATGCAGTTGATACTGTTTTTCCCCCTTATCTGACCTGCCACAGACGCGCGCACACATCACTTTTTGCTGTACTACAAGTTCTCTCTTACTTTCGAAATAAGGCATCACCATAACATAATGTGAACAACAGCATTTTTATTGCATTTTCTGAATGCTCAAGTCAGTCCTTGTGACTGACCACAACATAAGTGTCTGCAGTAGTACAGACAAGGAACGGGAGGGGGGGGGGGGGGGGGTTACAGATGAGCAAGTGGGATGGTGCATAATTTTCTCTTCAATCAACAGAAATCTACTGTACAGGTTTTACAGCATCAACAGGAGTCCACTGTACAGGTTTTACAGCATCAACATCAGTATACCGAGCTGCAGAGAGGAGGAGAGACAGAGACAGAGACAGAGACAGAGACAGAGAGAGAGAGAGAGAGAGAGAGAGAGAGAGAGAGAGAGAGAGAGAGAGAGAGAGAGAGGAAGTGTAGAGTGTAAAGCACCATGTCTTCCCCTTTGGACTGTACCTTACAGAGACTGAAACACAGGATGGAGAGGGGGTGGTTGTATGGTGTGACCCAGGGGAGGACACAAGGGAAGCTGGGTGAGTGATGAGTGAATGATGAACTTGTGGTGGAAGGGGTGCGGCCACAAAGTGTCCTTTTCAGGAAAAACTAAATAAAAACAACAACCAAAAAACCCCCTCAAAGCCACAAAGACCGAGCACACAGACATTAAAGGGCGGGTGGCAGAATAAAGATGACGGTGAGGAAGGTGAGGGGGCGACATCCAGTTTAGTTGTTAAAACTGTGTGTGTTCAACATGAAAAAAAAAAAAACTACTGTGCTTGATTTTCTATCATCCAGATAAAAAAGGAAAAAAAGAAAAGAAAAATCTCAGAGCAGTTGAGATAAAAAATATATTCATATATATTTATATATATTTGGAGACCAACTAAAATGCTATGTCTACATCACCTACCAGCTATGGACTGAATCATGAAACATGTGTGAATGGTTTATTCTTGAAAAAGAGAAGCATTTTACAAGTAATCTTTACATCTTGGCACTGCATATTTATTTTGAAATCTTTTCCTGTTTGTTTCATATAAAATATCCAATACACTCCCAGCATTATTAGTGACCACTTCACAATTACTCATCTTCCCCGCGACCCCTGAATGATTCATGCAACCAGTAGAGGCAGTGCCCTATCTCTGGGCAGACACCCATTTTACACACAGTACAGCCACAGTCGAGAAGGCAGTGGTTGGACCATCAAAAAAAGGAAAGGAAGGGAAGTATCAAAAACAGCTTAACACAAAAAAGAGGGGAAAAAATCTGTACAAAATGCTTAGGTCAATGATAACAGAGAGAGAGAGGGAAAAAAAACGTGTTTTTCTCTATTTTACAGTTTAAAACCCAAAGTCAGGGATTATCCCCCGTTCTCCATCCCAGCCCTCCCCCGTCCCACCCCTGACCACCTCACGCAGATGTCCGTTGGTATGACTTTCTTTTTAAGCAAGGATTACTAAGTAAAATACATTTGCAGCACAGTTTGCTATTTCAATACATACAGCTGTTTTTTTTTTCATAGCTTTTTTTTTTCTTTAATAGTAAATACAAAGCAGTTGTGATAAAGAAAAGAGAATAATACAAACATTTTTTTGTTGTTGTTCTGTGAACGGAACAAGGAAGGGAAACAAGACAGGACACAAGGTCATACGGTCATGTATGTACAACCTATTGGAAGAAAAGCCCACTAAAACGCAACCATCAGTGGGGTTCAAAGGTGATGGAGTAAAGCAAAGCAAGGTGACTTCTTTATGGAAAAAAGGCCTGAGGTCTGGACTGGTTTGCAAATGGTTTGCAAAATAAAAGAATGCGAGATTCCCCAGATGAAACAAGCTCTAAATGTGTCTGTTTTTAGAAATCTTTTTTTTTTTTTTATAGCTTTTTAAAATATTCTCCCCGCTACAGTTTTTAGACTAAACATGCAAGACATACGACTAAGTGCAACTGAGTGAAATGTTTTTCTTCTTTTTTTTTCTCTCTTTTATTAATTGAATCATTCCCTATAGATTTGAACTGAGGTATGTG
>NC_045156.1:902500-937500 GCF_900700415.2 Clupea harengus
GGGCTTCTTCATTTCACTCCCCAATCTTTGCATGCTTATATGAGGAGACTAGAAAGGCACCACTACAGCTTGGCCTCTCAGGAACAGTCACTCCAGGTACAGGCACAGGGAAGACTGTGTGTGTGTGTGTCAAAGAGAGAGACAGAGAGAGAGAGACAGAGAGACAGAGAGAGAGAGAGAGAGAGAGAGAGAGAGAGAGAAAACTGAAGATGGAGATACAGAGAGGAAGTGAGAGTGGTGCATGAGTGAGGCTGTAAGTTTTGGACTAGTGGAGGCAAAAAGCCCATAGTGACTCAGATTAGATGTACACTCAGCAGTCACTGCATTTAGAGATGCTTTTAATAAAACTCTTCTCCTCTCCTCTTCTCCAGACTCTTCAGTGTAAACAGAAGGGTTAAAAAACCAAATAAAAACGCACACACGTACACCTCATTACCCACCTCTTGCATTTTTGAGATCGCAAATGAATTTGAAAAACTCCCAGAAGCAGTGTTTTATCCTCTAATGCTCGACCGCGTGAGCCTCAGCCTGCGTTTGCCAGTGCGTCGCTCGGCAACGATCGCCGCGAGAGACGGAGCCGGGGCATGAGACAGGCAGCACCCTTCCTGTTGGTGCCTTTCCTGCTCTGTGGCCATGCCCAGGGCTGTGTTCACAGTGATTAGGGACAGCACTTTTCTCCATTCCTCCAATTGCTCATTATGCCAACAGTGTTTTTTTTTTCTCTCCCCATGCTATGTGTGTGTCTGCGTGTCTGTGCGTGTCTGTGTGGGTGTGTGTGGGTGTGTGTGTGGGTGTGTGTGTGGGTGTGGGTGTGTGTGTGGGTGTGTGTGTTAAATTCCCTTCTCGGGGTCCAGATATTTCACAGGGATGGCGATAAATCTAACAGAACTACAAATCACTGGCTCTGTTGCACATCTGGAAGCCATGCAGTCTGCAATGTATTATTCTAGGCTTCAAACGACCTCTCAGATACTCCTATACAACAAGTGCGTGGGGATCTGCGGTTTTCCAGCCGACCCGCCACAGTGCAGTGCTGCACGGCAACATGGAAAAGTTTAGACCGTTTCGGAGAGACTAATTACGCTTTTGTTGTTCGTCTCTCAGCGTGGCGGCTCCCAGGTCTTTGAGCCGTGTTGCAGTCCTCCTCTCACTTGTTGAAAAGACAGCAGCTCTGGAATTTTGTAAATATTTAAACGAATCGTAGCCATAATTATGGAGGGACCCGACACTCCGCAACCTACATTATTGACCTGTAATAAATGGGAGTTTATAAACTCGCTGTTGAAATAATGCCTCCAGAAATGTCCCTTTTTTCCCCGGCGCTTGACATTAGCAACCTTCTGGAAGGTGGAGTTTCCTTTTGGAGGGCGGGGGGGGGGGCTGGCGGGAGATGTATATACAGCATTTCACCACGTCTAGTAACTGGTACAAACACCAACTTCTTGGAGTACATTTCTGAGAAAAACAGCGCCTTCCTATAATAAATATACAATGAAATCTGTACATTTACACAATTTATGCAGCTTCTTGGGGCATGACGATCGCTTCGGGAAGCTTCTGCCAACTAAACCTGGGCGAGCCTGTCTGTCAGTGACACTCACATAGCTGGCAAAGGGGAGCGTCCCGGGCTGCTGTCACTGCCGTTGCTGTTTCCATGGTCCAGCGCCCCATTCATCTCCTCCCGGATGGCGTTTGCCAGCGAGTTCAGAGAGGGACTTCCAATGGAGGCAGTAGTGTAGAGAGGTATGTTGTTTTCTGCCATTGAAGCCTGAAAAAGAGAGAGGGGAGGAAAAATAAATCAGCGCACGACCGGGGTAAGTGAGGAGAGGAGCCGTGAACAAAAAAAAAGAAAAACCCAAATGCCAAGATGATAGAGGAGTAAAAATGTGATAAGGAAAAAAAACAAAGTGAGCTGAGATGTGAAGCGCTTTACCTGGAAGGCGGCTGAGAGGGCAGGGCCGTACGCCAAGCTAGTCTGGATGTTTTTCACCAAGGCAGGGCTGCTGCGGACAATGCACACAATCATTACCAAGTCATCTTAAGAATGCCTATATCTCCCTACTGCTGTCCAACTCCCCTACAGTAAAACCTTAAGCTGTGCACATAACAGCTGATTTATATGCTAATAAATCTGAAGAAAAATACAATTCATTGGTCAGATCAATGTCCAGACCGTAGCAGAGCTCCACTAAAGAATACATACTCTTTTTTCTTGTTAGGACTGCATGATGGCAAGCCGTTTCAGATCAGACACTATAATAGCGTATGGATTGATGGATTCTTGGGTCTTACGACCGGACTGCGATCCACTTCCCAATAAAACACTGACACAAAATCAATAGGTGGTCATAAAATCCCACATCTGATGTTCCAATATTTATGTGAATATTTGACATGCTGTTATATATAGCTCTTAAGTCTGGAGGGGTGCCTTTAAATACACTACGGCTCAAGCACACACAGTCAACCTATATTTGACACAGAGAGAGAGAGAGAGAGAGAGAGAGAGAGAGAGAGAGAGAGAAAGAAAGAAAGAAAGAAAGAAAGAAAGAGAGAGAGAGAGACAGAGATAGACAGAGAGAGAGAGAGAGAGAGAGAGAGACAGAGATAGACAGAGAGAGAGAGAGAGAGACAGAGATAGACAGAGAGAGGGGAAAAGAGGCAGCTGATGGGAGGCATGTGTTTTCAGATGCATGATGTATGGACATAGAGATGGAGTGAAGCAGGGGGATAAGGAGGAGGGGGTAGTGGGTTGTAGAAGCAAAGCATGCTGGGAATGTGGGGGGGGGGTTGCGGGCGGCCAGGTTTGGGCAAGGGCTTACTCATCCAGGCTCTCGTTGGCCGGGCACTTCCGCCGGCGGCCTCGCTGCACGTGGCGGCCGCGCTTAAACTCTTCATCGTCAATGGTCCAATAAGACCCATACTCATCCTCTACCCTCACAAAGCACTTATGCAGCGAGAGGTTGGTGCGCACAGCACCCTGGGATGGATGGATGGATGGATGGATGGATGGATGGATGGATGGGTGGATGGCAGGCGGGGGGTGGAGCAGCCATGTGCAGATGCAAAGGTGGGGGTTGGGGGGGGGGTTGCAACACAGGACAGACAGGACAAGGGAGAGACAGACAGACAGAGACGCAAGGAGAAGGACAGCGTGAGGATTCAATGCACATCAAGCAGATGAGGGTTAATGCATCCCTAAAGCAGGTGGAGCTGTGCTAAGAGCATGGGTGGAGCTGGGTGGAGGATTCACGCCCAAAAGCAAGCGGGGGGACAGCAGTGCTGGGCATCATGGCACACAGACAATGGAGATGAAGCAGCCTGGTCCCATCAGTCAAACAGCAACAAAGACAGAGCAGAGGGCGCTACCAGGGCAGCGGCCCAGAGGCGGACGGACGCACGTACCCACTGATCTTCTGTGGACGCCGCTTTTGGAACTCTAGCTCGTCCACCGTCCACACCGCCCCTTTTACGTTTTCTACTCGTACAAAACACTTGTGAAGACTAAGATTATGCCGGACTGCGTTCTGCCGTTGGTGAAGAGGAGGGGGGAAAAAACAAACAAACAAACTCAGTCTTTTCTTTAGCTTCTTCCAAAACCCTTTTAAAAGTGACATAATTAAGCATTAGAGGCTTGCTGAATGGGCACTAACACATCAAGCTTAACGATGGATGGATATTATTAATTACAACAATGAAGAACAGTCCTGACCGAGTTGAAAAAAAAAAAAAAACATTTTACTAACAATATGAGGAGAAGGACCATTTCTCACAAAATAAATACAACAATCGTTTGATGATGAGCCAATTGAATGAGCCACCTCTGACTACAAAACAAAATTCCAGACAGAACAAACACTTGAGCAAATAAACAAGATTTTTTGGCCCGCGCCGTCTCAGTTATGGCTTCACCCAAAACTGAACAATGAGGGGAAGACCCAGTCCTGCCTGTCCCGGTTTCTGGCCCCGGCACAAGCTTTTCATCAAACCATTTGTATCGTGGGCAGGCAGCGCTTGGTAAATAAGCACCCGTCTTTAATGAATGGCTGTGTTGTGTGGGCATCAACCTTTTGTCACCAAGGTAGTTTGTTACCCCCGCTGTCAAAAAGTCACGGTCATTTCTCCTCGTTAAAAACGCAGTGGCAAAAAAAGACCAGCAGTGCTTCTAAATAAATGAAAGCTGTGCCGCGAAAAGGACAACCTGTTCAAAGTGCAAAATGTCAAGCATTTGTTCTCTGGGGCCTTTAAAAAAAAAATAAAAAAAATAAAAAAAATACAAATAATTGCATAATTATACAAGTTTCTTAAAGAGGAAAATTGCAGTTTCTCTTTCCAACACACAGTGCAGTAACTGAAGACTTATTATTCGTCTGTGCTTTAAGCATAGCAACAATGGTTTAACATGGCAACACCATTTCATTGCTTTTTTTGTCATGCAGTTGTGTAGAGTTTTCCTTTGAAAGAAAGTTTTTTCTGAAGTTTTCCAATTATGCAAAACACCAAAGAGACCTCATCCTAAATACATAACACCTGGATGTGTCAATGCATTTGGCACAACACTTTTGCATGTGAGAGAGAAAATAGGTGTTTGGGTGCCTGTGCATCACTGAGGTGATTTTTTTTGTCTTTGCCTGTGTGGTTGTGAGTGTGTCCCTACCTACCTGTATGGACAGTGTAGAACTGTAAGTGTGTTTGTGTCTGTGCTATCCTTTGTCTGCTCAGTTAGCAGTTAAGGCAGTGCATGTGTGAATCTAGAGAATGTGTGTATGCGAATGTGTGTGAGTGTGTGTGTGTGTGAGAGAGAGAGAGAGAGAGAGTGTGTGTGTGTGTGTGTGTGTGTGTGTGAAAGTGTGTGTATGTGTGTGATTGAGTGTGTGTGTGTGTGAGAGAGTGTGTGTGTATGTGTGTGTGTGTGTGAAAGTGTGTGTATGTGTGTGAGTGAGTGTGTGTGTGTGTGTGTGTGTGAGTGTGTGTGTCTGTATGTGTGTCGGTGAGTACAAGTGCTCAAAAGCACTAGTGTAGTGGCGCAGTGGGAGAGTTGGTGTTTATGACTACAACGTGCCCCTATGGACAGGCTGTCAGTGGCTGCTGGAGCAGAGAGCTAAAGAACTGAGACACCCCCCACACACACACACACACACACACACACACACACACACACACACACACACACACACACACACACACACACACACACACACACACACACACACACACACACACACACACACAGTGTCACAGTCTCTAAAGCACATTCTGCACATTCACCACATGCTCAAGCCATCACTTCCGTATACCTCTATTCTCCCACTTTCATTTGCCTCACCTTCCCCTGTCCTTTGGCAGTTGACTTAAAGAGAGAACGAGTGTGTGTGTGGTCTGGAAGTGTGTGTGTGTGCGTGTGTGTGTGTGGCGCAGCTGAGATTTTTGTGGGAGATGTTTCAGCGCCAGGTCTAGCTGGCAGCCAACACGTGCATTTACAAAAAAAAAAAAAAAAATCTGAACAGTCTCTTGGCTTCAGGGCGGGCCTCTCATTCCTCTTTCAGTTGAGTGTTTATGATATTTTCTTCTCCGGGCTTCTCAGTGCCACAGCATCAACATGATGCATTGGCCACCGAGGCACCCCCCTACCCCCCCACCCCTCTCTGTGCGCGTGTGTGTGTGTGTGTGTGTGTAGCGGCCGTGGAGATCTCGTGCAGGAGATAGTTTGGTGATACTATAGCCTGCATGGAGAATACCAAAACAAATTCCTAGTATCTGTATACATGGCGAAATAAAGTTGAATTGAATTGAATTGAATTGTGTGTGTGTGTGTGTGTGTTTGTGTGTGCGCATGTGTGTGTGTGTGTGTGTGTGTGTGTGTGTGTGTGTGTGTGTGTGTGTGTGTGCATGTGTGTGTGTGTGTGTACATTGTGTACATACGAGTACATTTCGAACTGTTGAAATATGCAGATGTTTCATAAATGCAACACTTCGCCTTCACCAGTGCGAACATGTGACGAATGGTGGAGCAGGGAAAGAGAAAAAAAAGAGGAGGAGTTGGCATTACCTTCCACGTGGCCGCGTTGCGTCTGAAGTATGCAAACATTCGCGTGAACCAGTTGTATATCTCGTTTAGTGTTAGCTGCATCTCGGGCGACTCCAGTATTGCCTAGAAAGTGGTTGGAAAGGGAACAACAAGAAGAAGAGGACAGAAGACAAGAAGACAAAGGTGTGTTATGTGTTTGAAATGTCAGTGATGCCACAGAGTGCTAATCGCTTGTGTGCACAGCATCCCCACCCTGCACCACACGCGTGTTTAACAGTCCGTCACTTGTCCAGTCGGAGGTGCTTTGTTTACTAAATGAGGCCCTTTGGTTTTCTCATTCAAATATTGAGATTGGAACAATTCCCCTCTCTACCCCCTAAATGAAGAAGGGAGGGGGGGGGGGATGAATATTTCACAGGCAGATTACAGGCCAGCAATTATCCTGCACCCAGATTAATTCCTGCGATCAGAGATTACCAGCCCAGCCGATAATTGACTAGCCATCTTTTAACAGGTTAATTCCTACTGTTGTGTGAAATGAATTTCATAATAATCACAGTCACTCCAAAAAGCCTAATCAAAAGCAATTGTTGTGTAGGGAATGTGTCGTCGTCCCCCCCCCCCTCTTTTGGAGAGGCGAGGACTAATTTGCGGATGGTTAATCTTGCGCTGCATGTTTGGATTGTGGTTAAAAATTTTAAAAGGGAAGAGAAGGGAAGGGATGGGAGGGTAGGGGAGGGGAGGGGAGGGGAGGGGAGGGGGGGGTGTCTGTTAAGAAGAAAGGGATAAGCTGTTGTGTCCGTGTTTATGCGTCCCCGTGCCCTTTGAGTGGATCAGCCCATTGAAGCAGATGAAACGCTTCCCTGTGTCAGACGGACACAGATTGCACACATCAGAGGGCGTACGGCGCAGCCTTACCTGTCTGATTAGAGAGGCGTACGTGAACGGAGGCCGAACTTCCGCGTTCATGTAGAACTCTTTGTTCTGCACGATATCTGTTCAAAAGAGGGGATTGCAAAAGGGATATGTTAACATCATTACTCTCCAAATGCAAAACAACATGTTCACTTTGACCAAGGAGCCTTTTAGTTTGAGGCGTCTTGGCACACGGTCTGCAGGGATAATGGTGCATCATTAATAGGTCTGTTTGGGTCTTCATCGTATCTGTACTCATTTGTGCCAATGCATGCAATTATGTGTGTATGTCAGTAACTCTGTGTGTGTGTGTGTATATATGTGTGTATTTGTGTGTGTGTGTGTTTGTTTGTTTGTACAACAGTTTGCCTGGGGTTGGGTGTGTATGTTTCTGCAGGTGTGAGGTTCTACCTGGGGAGATGGGCATGCTGTACTTGTCTGAGTAGCGGCGGCGCATGGGCCCCACGCTGTGCAGGCTGTTGGGGGTGATGACGGAGTGGGCCTGGGACAGCGGTGTCAGGGGGGTGGTGGGCGTGGTGGGGGTCTGGGGCAAGCTGAGCGGCGGGGATGCCGCTGGGGCCGTCTTGGACAAGGTGATGCTGGACACCAGGTTGAGCTGAGGGAATGAACAAGCACAGGTTGAAAAACATGTTTTGGACACCGCATCAGTGACTGATCCACTGGCAGAAGGGGATGGTCACTAAATGAACAAACGCTTCTGTAGATAAAAAACTATTATTGTAACTCATGCTGTTTAAATAAAAGTGCTGGAGGTCTGTGCCAGATCAGGCCCAGATCCTCTCTGGCGTTTACATTAGATTAGATTAGATGAGATGAGATTAGATTAGACTTTGTCACGCAGAGTTCTGGAACGAAGCCAATGAAATGCAGTTAGCATCTAATCAGAAGTGCAAAAGAATAGTATTATTTACAGATAAGTGCAGGTATAGGTAAGTACTAAAACATAAGTGATGTCATGTCTTAGTGTTATTGACAGAGGTGAGCAACATATATACAGATTATCATACATACACATAAATTAGCTAAATTCCATCAACAAATGTACCACTTGGCCTTTCTCTAAAGACTTGTGGATAAGGAAGTGAACATCCTAAAAGCAGTCAGAATCCTCATGGCTCACATCAGCTCCTCCCCCCCCCCCACCCAGACACGTTCCCTGCCATCTCCGTCGCCGGCGCCAGCGCCCCTGCTCCCATGCCAGCTCTCCAGCTCAGGGGCTTTTGTGTGGCACGCTGGCCTCCCTGTGTCTGGCTCCTCTCTCTAGCTCAGGCTGCTGGCGGCGGCAGTGGCAGCGATAGCGACAGAAGAGGAGGAGGAGGAGGAGGGGGAGGAGGAGGAGAGGGAGGCGGAGGCCGAGGGAGGTGAGACTCTCCAACAGCCGTGACAAATGACAGCGGGCTCCTCACCTACCGCTGAGAAGCCACTAATAAGCCGGAGACAGGAAGCAGCCGATCTGGGCTAATTACCAGGGAAAATTGTATTGTAAGGACTCTAATTAGGAGATGCTTATGGTGGGGTGATCTGATGATTAAACACTGGATCCGGCTGACCCCCATCATCAGGGGCTGGGCCCCGGCAAGCAACGCTTCCAGAACATTCTGTCATAAAAGTGTCGCACTTTTTTTTTAAACGCGAGTATGTGTGTGTGTGTGTGTGATGGTGTTTGCTATTGCGAGGTAGGTTGAGGGATGAGGAGAGGGGTGTAATATCACCAATAATGGCAACAAGGTAAACTAATTAAGCAGAGAGCTCGTGGAGGTAAGCGGGGCGATGGGAGCAGCTGTGGACGCTCTGAACGGTGCCGGGGCGGGGCGCCGCGCCAGTCGAGTGGAAAATGTGCGCCTGACCCGTGCTCCCACTATTAATTTGTGGGAAAACTAATGACACATATACATATTCTCGCAAAATTGTTCTAATTGCTAATTTGCCAAAGGAGGCCAGTTTCCAAATTAAACATGACTCCGGTCTGGGAGGAGGAGTGAGAGAAAGGGGTGGGGGCGGATGGGGAGGGGGTGCGGGGTGAGAAGAGGAAGGGTTGTCAGAACTAGCAGTTAACCGGGTGGGGGGGGGGGGGGGGGGGGGGGGGGGCGTGGGGTGGGGGGGTGGCGGTGGTGGTGGTTAGGAAGGCGTCTCATCTCTGACAATCATTTGTGGATTGTGCTAACAAATTAATGAAATGTCAAGGCTGTCAATTGCTTTGGTGCTATCGGATGTCTAATTTTTTCTGATAATGGCATGGGTGACAGTAGAGATGGGGGGGGCACACAGGTGCAAGTGAGCAGACCGTGTTTAACATCTAACCCCCCAGCGCATGGATCCTTCACGGCCACCCAATTACCACCCACCCTATTAACGGTCATTACCGCCGAGATGGTCCACTTGATGGACAGGTATGTAATAAAGAAATCTGGGCCTGCCACCGATGGCACATTTTTCTCCTTGACATGGCATTGTCTCCACCCTGGGCATTTGTGGCCATCTTGCATTCTCCACAACTCAATTCGCTCTAGTCTCTCTCTCCCTCGCGTTGTTTTCAATTTCTCCCCATCACCCTGATGTGCTGCTGGCTAAAGTGCTTTTATTCCCAGTAAGCCGTGTCGTTTGGTTCTGTAAAAATAATTACACTGGCCTGTTAATGCGTGCTGAACTGTTTATTTGCACGTTCGCTATCTCTCGAACATACCATTTGGCAAACCGCACGACTCTTGCGCGTCCACTATTTAACAGTATATATTTTCTTTCACTGTGACGGTTTGAAATCACAAGCTAAATAAATGATTCCTCAGTTTGTCATTTTTGCCTCAGCCCCGCTTCTCTCTTATTTGACATCAACAGCTGACTTCCTTCGCCCCTTCTGGATTACCCGTCTTTGTTGAGCGTTTCATGCATATTCGCCGGCCATAAACAGAGCATTGCCTCAACAATAGGCCAGACAGCCTTGTAATAGCCTCCCCTTTGTCTCCGTCACGATTTGGGCTCTCTCCAAAGCTCAGACAAAATGAGACTTCAGACAGAAATTAATTAAATGGTAATTGGTGATCTAATTATACTGGCTTTGACTCGCCACGCCGCTAAAGAAAATAAACAACACAAAAATAAAAGCCTCTCCTTAATTATGTGCGACGGAAAGGTCAGTTTTCTGACAAGAATGCTTCATGACATCGACTCGGCTAATACACACAAAACCCCACGATAAACACATAAGCATGCACACGCACACACTCACTCGCTCACTCACTCACTTACACACACATTAACACTTACAAACAATGAGCCATTTGCTCATTTAATCAAATCTCTACGACATTCAGTAAATGTTGTAAATAACAAAAATTTGGCCTGAAATTGTGTTTCCCTTCTACATCATGGAGTCATGTTGAGTGAAAATATTAGTTGGGGCCACGAATATCTTCCGCTAAGGCTGAAACAGCAGCAGAATGTTTTTAAAGGCCTAAATCCTCTCTGTGATGGTCTGCTAAACAGTACTGAACTCTGCACTAATAAAAACAATTAAGGAGATCAATGTGGGCAATTAAGCGGATCGATGTGCTGGTGTGAACCTGCTCTGACCTGCACAGAGGTGAACGCGGGGAGAGATCCACTGCTACGGCTAAGTGTGCATCTCAAGGCCAGCTCCGCTCCGCTCCACAGACACACACACACACACACACACACACACACACACACACACACACACACACACACACACACACACAATACCCTCATGTCGCCCGACGGCACAGAGGCAGCAGACGCCGCGTGTCTCTCTGTCTGATTGAATGCTGCCGAGCACATTTGAATGGAGCGAACGGCAAATAATAACCCCCGCGAGTGGCGTGCTTAACATGCAACCCCACCCCACCCCACCCACATCGCCCCCTCTTGCTCCCAACAACACCGCCCCCCCCACCTCCCCCTCCCCAGGGGAGAAGGACTCACAATGCTATCAGACACGCAGGGCCACTTTTCATATACAAATGGCTCCGTGTCAGGGGCCTGTCCCGCGCGCTAATCCGCACAATCAGGGTGTGTGACACAGGCGTCAGCCAGGCAGAGAGCGGCGCTGGGCTTCTGTCAGCCACACATCTGCGGGGGCTGCCGCTGTTGACTCTCTGCCTGCTGCCGCGCTGAGGAGAGGAGAGGACAGGACAGGACAGGAGAGAGGCACCCTGGTCAGAGCTGTAAATAAATGATTAGAGCACCGTGGCGGGGTAGAGAGAGGTCCTCTCTCCTTTCACAGACGGGATGTGTGTGAAGGCCACGGCAGGCCTCTCTTTCTCTCTTTTCTTTCGCTCTGACATTAGCCCTACAGCACTGACGCTTTGACTGCTTTCACTGCCTACAAAGCGCTGCCACACAAACTGAATGAGAGCAAAAGGGGCCAGCAATGAAAGACAAGCAACAACTGGCTATTTTCACCCGTGACTGGCTTTTCAGTGCGAAGTCAGTGACACGCATAACATGCTGTTTGTGTTCTCAGACACCCCTCAGACTGTTGGGTTTATAAAAGCAGAGGGTTCAAGATCCCCTGATGAAAAACAAAAGAAAAAGGAAAAAAAAAAATACAACACACTTCTGAAATATCTATGACACCATTCTAAACTAACACACTGTTCAATGGACGTCCAGTGCAGAGTGATTTCCCCTACTCAAACTCTATTGGGAGCATGGGTGCCAATGATCTATAATTATCTGTTGACACAAAGTGCAGTGTTTGTTTGAGGGATCGCAGCAGAGACAAAAAGCGGAATGGGAGATGTCAACATATGTGATGGGGGGAGCATATCTATCGCACTGGCTGCATCCAACAGCTGTCTTTCAGCTGACAACCCCAGACACCAAAAATATGTTGAGAAACACATCAGTCTACCAATTAGACAAATAAGAAAGGGAGAGGGAGGGAGGGAGGGAGAGAGAGAGAGACAGAGAGAGAGATGTATGACAGAGCTGCTACTCACAGGCTGTGGGGTGGCTTTGGGCTCAGTGGATTTGACGTGCAGATGAGTCATCATAGCTTGCAGACGTTCCTTGTCTTTTGCTAACTGTAATGAGAAAGAAGAAAGAAAAAAAAAAACACATGGATTCCCAACGCATAATGAGCACAGACTCTAAACCACTTTGTAAAGCTACTTATTTTTGTTTGTGTCATTCGATGTTGGCTGGCATCCTTTAGATGTTCCTTTTTTTTTGTTCAAAAAAAGAGCGACACAAATAATCTCCATGCAGGGGGATGAAAGGGCCAGCCAGGATGCTGTAAATGAAACGCTGGTGTGTTCATTAGAGACCTCTTTGCTGAGCTCCCAGGCTTGCACTTTGACACACCCAGCCACGCTGAGAAATAGGCCACCCTACTGCAGCGTCTAGCAACCCTGCAGGTCTGGGATGGAAGGGTGGGGGTGGGGGGGTTACACTGGGACCTGTCCTCTACCTGCTCTGCTCAGCTCTCTCTCCCTCTGTCCGTCTCTGTCTCTCTCTCCCTCTGTCTGTCTGTCTCTATCTATCTCTCTTTCTTTCTTTCTTTCTTTCTTTCTTTCTATCTCTCTCCCTCCCTCCCTCCCTCCCTCCCTCCCTCCCTCCCTCTGTCTGTCTCTGTCTTTCTATCTCTCTCTCCCTGTCACTCTCTCTCTCTCTCTCACCTCTCTCTGTGTCTCCCATCGGGCTCTTTTTTCTAGTCTCTCCCACGCTTTGCTTGCCACTTCACATCATAAGCAAACAGCTTGGTGGGGGGGTACACTCTCTACCCAATCGACTTGCAGACTTGCCACTCGTTCTGGCAGAGGTTGGGGATACTCTGGGACACTTGCTTGGTCCCACCTAAAGGGGAGGGGGGGCTTCTCTGAGAATAATGCATCACATATGGGTATGGATCGGAGGCACATTGTCTTCCCACTTTAAAGCGGTGCTCTCGAGGGCTGAGAGGGATGAGAGATGTTTATCAGCCAGAGGTCATTAGGGATGAAGGGCTCGGAGCTGCCGAGAGCTTCGCCGGTGCACGCGGCTGATTGGCCGACGAGTGGCCGTGCCGCTTCAGCCACGTCTATATCTCAACCGTTCCTGTCAATCATACTTTTAGGACGAAACCCTACTGAGATGCTGTTAAAGAAAGATGCATCTCGTGCTTAGCTGTCGGACGCACGATTTATCTTTAAGCAGAATCCTGTCTCTGCCCACCCTACCCCCGTCCATCCATAATCCAGGTCCACTGGAGGATTGAGC
The DNA here is from genome assembly GCF_900700415.2 of Clupea harengus. Classification (NCBI taxonomy): domain Eukaryota; kingdom Metazoa; phylum Chordata; class Actinopteri; order Clupeiformes; family Clupeidae; genus Clupea; species Clupea harengus. Next base: position 915,681 of record NC_045156.1, read on the forward strand.
CTCCACCACTGCAGCTGCTCAGAGTATTTCAGAAAGTGTTTTATTGTAGTGCCAAACAGTTAAAAGTCATAAATGACTTTAAAAGCCAGTAAAATTCAAAATGTAATTATCTTCTGTGCGTAGCCCCGAGCCCTTCATATATCTCTGCCTGGCTGTCATGCATACATAACACATTTTTAATGACTGGTTACTCACAAATGTACAAAATAATTTCATTTTCCAACCCCCTTCCATCTCTGACCCACTGGTCATATCTTGCAAATGGGGAGTGGGGGGTAGGAGAGGGGTGTGTGTGTGTGTGTGAGTGAGGGGGGGGAGGGGGGTGGAGAGGCAGAAATAAAAAAAGAGAATATTTGAGCTTTTCTTCAGATGAAAAAGGGAGAGGGGCGAGGGAGTGTACCTGCAGTTCCAGCTGCTGGACCACCTGCATCTGCACTCGACACTGCGCCGTGCTGCGGTCGTCCAGGGCGTGCTCGCCGTTCAGATGCCTGCGGACACGGACACACACCACCAGAGAGAGAGAGAGAGAGAGAAGAGAAGAGAAGAGAAGAGAAGAGAGCGGGAGATCAGTTAACTGGACTGTCATTGCACTGAGTATGCAGCACATGTCCTGACAACAGCAGCAAAATGATTTACATTTTCCGAGGGTGGCCATTTCTTTTGAAATCGGAGAAGTAACAAATGATGATTCATAAATTGCACAGCAAACAAAAATGCACAGAAGTGTGCGCACACACATTATGATAATGAAAAGTAAATACAGGTATATCCTGCAAATATATTACATTTCCCAAGACACTTTACGCGATGGCGAATTACAAAAGATACATAAAATCTCAATAAAGTAAAAATCGATCGAATGCATATTTCATGAGGCGGCGATATCTGCGGAAACTTAAGTTGAACAGATAAGGGAAAATGACATGGGAATGTCAGGTGAAAAAGTGCAGAGTGAATAATGCTTGCCGTGTCCTTCTCCTCCAAAGAGAAAGCATTACAGAGAGATCTGCCCTTAATTCTGTTCGGCGGATTCTCCTTATTTGCGTGCCTTTTTCCATTGTTAATTATGTCATCAAGATTAAGAGAACTCAAATGAAGCCAGAAGGAAAGGCAGAGGACAACAGGAAAAAGAGAGATGGAATCTGTCACCGACTTGAATTATGAATATAATTATGCCTGATTATTTTATACCGGGGCGAAGATGTTCTTCTTTCCAGCACGTTTATAACTAATCTAAATAAGTAGCTCTCCCAGCAGCAGACAGCGTTTTTTCACCCCCCTTTCCTTCCTCCTTCCTCTCCTTTTTTTCCGTGATTTATATAAAATGGCGCAGATAAGGCCGGCGACTGAAGGAAATATGATTGGAGGATTTTTATCAGCCTGCGCATGAATTACTGTTTGAAAATGCTTATGCAGGGGCATTCCATTAATCATTTAATCATAATCCGAGCAGGATGTTTGAACTGATTTCACAAATACCCTTTCATTTCACTACTTCATTATGCTCGCTAATGGATCCAATATATTATATATATCATAAATTATATCACATCTTCGGTGACCATGTAGGTCACTGTCACCAAGGCATGGCTGTGGGCTCAGCAACCGTGCCGGCAGGAGGGGCGAGGGGGGGGGGGGGCACAGAGATGCTCTCGTCTTCTGAAATGCACTTTTTTCCCGTCATTTACTGCAAATCACCAGTGGGCCCACCCGGGTGGGGGGGGGGGCAGAGGGAGAGGCAGACACAACGACGGCCATATAAATCTGGGGTCCGTTTGGCAGGTTGGGGTGTGACGCGCGGGTGCCCGACATGCAGACAACATATTTGTGCATTTAAAATATGAGGGGGCAAAATAAGGCAAACGCAGACATGCGTGTCCTAGGTTGGGGAGGATTGATGTGTAAAGAGATAGATGCTAAAAGTCTGGTTCGTGTGGCTGTTCTGATGAGGTACTTTCAACCTTGGGAGGAAAAATGATGAACACCTGGGCTGTGGTTATTTCCAATTGTGTATTCTTCAGGAGTTTAACCACAATGGGATGCTAGTCCTCTTATAATCATCACCTACCATACTAAATTGTCCTATATCTAACATGCTAATATAAACTAAAATAAAGACAATGCTGCTCATATCCAACGCCACCAATTTTGACCTTGCTGAAATCTATTGTATCCCTTCTTAATATCCCAACTGTCTGAAAGAAAATAAATGACTGAATGAATACATAAACATGAATCTGCCAGAAATTACAAACAGGGCTTAAATCTCAGAGCATTGAGACCTCGTGTCGGCGAGGAAACGAAATAGGCGAAGACATCTTAGCCCCCGTTAAACTGGCCTGAAGTGCATTTTGAATGAGGAGTGCTGCTTTGCCTGCCGTACGTGACGAGCTTCGGAATTTGACTGCTCACGGAAGCCACATCAACCCACCCACCCCTCCTCTTGCACACTTCTTTTCATCCTTTGTTACATTCATTTTTTGTTCTTCCACCCCCCCCACCCCATCCCGTCCCCCAGCCCACCCTTTTCCCTCTAATGACATGGAGAGTCACAGTGCATAATTAATAGGAAATGAAATATTCAAATGGCTCTAATGCAGCCCCATGCACTGTGTGTCTGGACAAGAGGAGTCGGGGATGGGAGAAGAGGGGAAATTGACATTGGGAGAGACTATGAGCGTTGGCATGTGTCACTTTCTGGACTTCAAACGGAGCCGCTTTTAAAAGCTTTCTGGCAGTATGACAGTCACTAATGTAAATTGCCACAATAAAACAAGTTAAATAGACATTCCTTAAATAGTCAGCATTTTACATATCATTTAGTGGGTCTGGCCCCCTTTTTGGGCCATTAAAGTGCCTAGATGGAGAAGAGAGGCAAGGTGGAGTGGTGGATAGCTGACCATTCACGGGGAAAACCTCACACGGCTACCCTTTTTAGTGAGCTCAGTAGCACACGGCACCATCTCGGCAAACATGTCCGATAAGGTAGAAAACACCATCATTCATTCCATACAGCTTTCAATGCCCCTGGAGGGTTTCTGCATATGCTTCCCATGCATTCAACACGCATCTGTAATGCAGAGCCTATATTACATCAAAGCATATATTATATCATTTATCTGCATCTTTATTGTGTCGGTTCAGTTTTCTGGAACTGTAATCTCCCAGAGCACGTTTGGATTGTGACACAAGGATTAGTGCTCATTTTAAAATAAAGAAATAAAACACACACCACTGTGAGAAAGCTCAAAAATCTCTCTCTCACAATTTGCGAGTTTGTACGCCCAGAGAGAGAGATAGAGAGAGAGAGTGTGAAGGGAGAACGTGAGAGAGCAATAGTGGGCAAAGCGCTAGATGGCAGTGCAGTGTTTGGCTTTGCTTGACCTTTAGAAAGGTCACGGAGGAAGAGGTCACAACCCCTCAAGAGGAGCCCGGGCTGTACCCCGCGGATAGGCCGCACCCTAGCTCCCGGAGCCCAGTGCATTAAAAAAAAGGAAAGGGGGGGGGGGGGGGAAACAGGAATTCCATTTGGCCTCTTTTTTATTTATCAGGATAGTGCAACTAGGTATGTAATGTTTTCTTTCAAAGATAGTATAAACACACACTCAGTTTAAAACAACATTTCTGAGGGCCCACGCGCGCTGTTTCTGTTGGCATGGAAAGGCGAAAATCTGGTTGACGTTAGCGTCCTCCTCACCTTTCTCATTACGCTGCACCGCTTTCAACCCGGACCACGTCAACCACGCTCTTCTCTAACCTCCAAAAAGCACACCGCACAAATCGCAACCCCCCCCCGCCGTCTCACACAAGAAGCTACACTGCAAGGGGGGTCCGCTGTCATCGACCAGAAAGATTTCATTCATTTCTGCCATTTTTTGTGATTAATTTGGTGGCAAACAGGCTATTTTTTGTGTGTGCGAGCTTCATGTGGAAGTGCTTAAGGGCTGGAGAGTTAACACCTTGGTGAGCGCCGTGCACTCCCGCCCGTCGTTAAACAAAGGCGGCTTTGTGGAGACTCTCCAAATGTTTTCTTAACGTGTTCCAAGCAGTTTAGGGCAGGCAACTAAAGTAAACAAGATGTTGCCATGATAAAAACACTTGTAAAAACAGTACGGAGTGCACTTAGTAACTTTTTAAAGAGAGAGGGCTTTTAGTGAGTGCTCAAATTCTAATTCCTCTCATTTCTATAAACAAAAAAAATACAAAAAATGGGGAGCCGGTGTCAGGGCCCAGTTAAACAGCCGTCAACTGGACCAAACGCACAACACAAAGCAGTCATTTCACAACACCTAGAACTAAGTGGAACAAATAATATTTCAACGTCGGCAAGAAGGAATACAAGGAACCTACCTTACTTTTTTTAAGTTTTAACTTTCCCTCCCTGACACCGGTCATCCCTTTTTTTATACTTCCCTCTGGTAAACAGAAGTCTAAGACAGCTTAAACTATTATCTGCAAAGTGATCTCTCCAGTGTTTACAGTGCCTTTAGCTTTTCAAACATGGCTTCGAATAAACCTGTCTAAGGGTGGCTGGCTGTTGCTGAGAGAAATAAGAGAAACAACGTGAGGCCAACACAGCTGTGGACTCCCTCACCTATCTGATATGAGAGCATGCCTTGTATATGAGTGTGTGTGTGTGTGTGTGTGTGTGTGTGATTGCTCTGGGCCCCTCAGTGTTCCATACTCCCCGTTTTAGTTTCAAGCCCCCCCCCCCCTCTCTCTCTCCTCCCATAATGGAATTGTGTCATATCTTGTTTAAAGTGCAGCTAATCCAGGGTGACAGAAAGCCATTGATCCACTGCCACACTACAGACGTTTTCATCTTCTGGCCCCCCCCCCTGTGGCCGAGGCCACGGCCATGCTATGTGTTGGATTACACACAGGGAAGATTACAACACTCCCAACTCAGACCCGACTGAGGCCAGCGGGGCAAACAGAGGACCAGGTCACCCCTGGATGTGTGGGGGAAGAGAGGAGAGCAGATGAGAGGGGAGTGGAGGAGAGAAGAGGAGAGAAGAGGAGAGGAGAGGAGAGGAGAGGGGGGCGTGGAGGAGTGCAGGCTCTGGCATCTGGGCTGAAATGGGCCCGACTGAATGTGAGGGAGCCGTGGTCCAGCCCGTCAGGAGGCCGGGGCCCTCCGCGGCAAACAGGCCATTTCACCTGAGAGGACATTTACTGGGGCGGTGACCCCTGAAGCTGTGCTTTACAGCCAGGGAGGCAAAAAGAGGAGCAGACAGCAAGAGCACGGGGGGAAAAATGACGGGGGAGAATGGGAAAGGGAGGGAGAAATACATAGAGAGAGATAGATAGAGATAGGAAGAGGTTGGGTGGAGAAGAAAAGAGAAACAGTGATGGCAGTCTCCCTGTCCAGAGACAAGGGCAAACACGCAGCGCGCCCTGAGTGTCGGCGGCCGCAGATAAACATCCTCCTGTTGTTTGTTTGGGAAAAACTGCCAGCGTCGCCATGGGCACAGGCACTTATGACAGGAATTATCAGCCCCTCGCTGGGCCAGGGAGAGGAAACCACACCACTGAGCCCAGAGATCGGACCCGGTACCTGAACCACCCCCCCCGGCAGCCCCGAACCCCACTAGGGTACTGCACACACCTGTAGCGCTGAAGAATTACACCAGACAGTGGCCAAAGTCAAGGGCCACGAAAGGAAAGACAAAAGGAAACATCCAAGGACCTATAGTAGGGCACTGCTGAGATAACCCTCCAGTGAGAAGTTTCCAGGGAGTTTCTCTTTTTTTTTTCTTTGCTCCAAAGATTACAGTTTACACTTTGGTGAGATTTTTTTTGAAGGCCAGAACACACACTTACTTGAGGAATGTATGGAAGTCATCGAACACGCCCTCACACCCCGGCCACTTGCACACGCCGTGTCCGAAGAGCGGGTGATTGTGGTGAGAGTGGTCCTCCAGTGTGGAGCTGTGCCAAGAAGCAAAGAGCGAGAGAGAGAGCAAGAGAGAATAAATTACAGACATGACACAAAGTCTTGCACACATGACAGTTTGGAATTTGCTGCGTTACTGACTTTGCAGATGCAGTGCAAACAGACAAACAGCAGAGGATGTTTTGGAGCAAAAGCGCTTGTCCAGCGATTCCTTTTGTGCAAAAACGATGGTGTTTGAGGTGACCTTTCAACTTTGGGAAGTGTGCAATCCACGTTGCTATGAGACCCCTGCTTCCTCTCTGGCTGGAGGTGACCACTGACTTGGCTGGAGGGAGGTGTGGTGGTGGATTGGGGGGGGGGGGGGGGGGGGGGGGGTTGAGATCTAGCCAATCAATACGTAATTATTTTGTAGCGCTGACCGGAGTCACAGAACGCTTTGATCCGGCCTGCGAGGGGCTGTGCGAGATGCTGCGTCCTCTGCCCTGGCCGCTGAACCGTGTCCCCAGAATCCACCTGGAGGGACTGGGGCCTCTCCCACAACAGGAAGCGCCTTAATCCATCTGGCGCTCTCCCGCTGAGCACAAACAGTAAACAGTCCGGCCTGCGATCAATTTATCCGCTGGACCGGGCCATGTCGGCAGCTTCTCACACGCGCACATCTGATCAGGCTTAAGGGGGTTGAGGCGGTGGGGTAGAGTGGGAGGTTGGGGGGGGGGGGCTTTTGGTACCCTCTTTCTGCTCCCAAAACAAACTACACAACATCTTCCATATGTCCTACAGAAGGGGAGGGGTGTGTGTGCTGGGGCAGGATTCCACCACAGTCTGTGACAAGGGATAGGAGCGGGTGGTGGGGCGGGGGCGGTTGATGCCTGTCCTGGAGCCAGTGTTTGTATCTAAGCAAAACAGGCAGCCATATGGACATGGACACCGAACAAGCCACACAAGTCTCCGCTACAAGAGCCTGGGGGACTGTCCTATATCTGTACCACCTGTGCTGCTGCCTTCTCGCAGCGTCAGCAAGCCCGCCTTAGACCACATCAGGCGTGCAACAGCTATCTCCGTCACCACAGAGGACGAGGAGGAGAGAAAGGGAAGATGGGACCCACCACAGCCAAATCCCAATGTGCCACCGCTAGGGAATTCATTTCACATGTACCTGTCCAACCTACATGGGTACAGACACCCTTTTTTCTTACAGAAAGGGGTTTAAAAAAAGGCTTTCTGCACTTCTAGGCTGACCCTATGTATACCCACTAGAGTACATCCTCACAAATGCAAAAATTTAAAAATTTAAAATTAAAAAAAAGAAAGTGGGGAAAAAAAAAAGTCATCCATTTCAATATGATGTATGAGCACCACAAAATTAAACCACGGCAATGTTAAGATTCAAATCTCATTTTGTGGCAATGGTAGCAAAGCTGTACCTCAAGTAAGAATTTTTAAGGGTCGTCGCAGGTTCCCTTGTATTATAATTACTTGCTTAAGAGTTCACATTGTTCATAACAAGTGATAATTGCATTGCAATTAGGAGGCAGTGAAGCATTCATGAATGCGGTTAACAGTTTTTTTTCCCCTTGCAAAAGGCAGAAATATTTTTAAAAAATTCAATTATGAATTATGCATACACATTAAGACGTCTGTTTTGATACAGCTAATAAATAGATGTGGAAGATCTCCTATAATGAGTTTTTAACAAGGAATGTCTCGACTGGTGAACGAAGCACTGATTTTTAATTTAAAGACATGCTTTTTTTTTAACATAATTTTTTCTGAGTAGGCATGTTGGTTAATTTTGTATTAATAAGATATTGAATTGCGGCGAGCGTGTGGGGATTCGCCGAGTACAAAGCTCGGAGGGGCTGCCAGGACAAGTGCCCTGCTAAATGGCTGGATGACTAAACAGTAGTAAATGACAAAATTTGCACCAAATGATCTACATTAGTGTAATAGGAGAAGTGTTTGAGATTCGGGGCTTTTTCTTCACCCCCCAGCCTCCTCCTCCTCCTCTTCCCATCTTCCCTGTTGTGACCTTATTTGGCGGTGGCAGAGGAAAGAAGAAAAATGTTTTTTTTTTTTTTTTGTCTTGTGCGAGCTCCTGAGCTGGCTGAGTTTTAAATTTGACTGGAGCACTATGCAGGTCTGTCAGGACGCCGCGCAGGAGAGGCAGGCAGCCCAGGGGGAAAGAGAGCTCTAATGATCTTGTTACCGAAAAAATGTGGGAAAAGCGTGTCATCTGCTTTACGTATGTGTGTAAGAGAAAGGAAGAAGAGGAACAGGAGGAGGAGGAGGAGGAGGAGGAGGAGGAGGAGAGAAGACTGGATTGGAGGACAGACAGAGGTAAAAGGAGAAAGAAAGTGATTAAGCAGTCGTGCAATTTTCGGCAAAAGCATATGAGCTCAGTTGGGTGCATATATTAGTAACTGATAGTTGAGGCCTTTGAAATGCGAGAAAATGTTGCGCCATATTGGGTGCATGCATTGCGACGCATAAGGGCTGAGTAGCGTTAGCACTGGCGTTAATGAGCGGTGAGCGGGCCAGTGTCTGCAGGGCCGCGGCGGAGTTTAGACAAGGCTGACACCGCCAGTCACAACAGCACTTGCCTCAGTGCTCAGGCCTCTGCCCTGCCCTGCACTGCATCCCCACCCCCCTCCAGGGTCTCAAGACCCTCTCACACCCCCCCCCCCCCCCCCCCCCCCCACACCTACACCTCGAACACCACCATCACCATCAGCAACCGCACGCTGAGGCTTTCAGCAGAATGATTTCATTATCATCGTTTTTTGGAGTGCAGGATCAATTAAAGGAGAGAATGGTGGGGGTGGGGGTGGGGGTGAGCTCAGCTGAAGAGCGTTATTCATCTCTTTAACAGATCAGGGAGCTAGGTGCCCTGGATTGGCTGGAGATCAGGGAATACTACAAAATAAAGAAAAAGAGGTGGAATGTCCTTAAATATTTCGATTTTTAAATATATGTGTGTATGTGTGTGTGTGTGTGAGTGCGCGCATGAGATAGTGTATTTGGGCCTTAGCTTCTCTCTCTCTCTTCATCCGTCTACCAGTAGGCTGATCCAAACTGGGGCAATTTTCATTTAGCACCAAAAAAAAGCAAGTGGACTCAGACTTGGAGCCGCGAGGGAACTCAAGGTGTTCGTCCTTGTGGTTTCCTGACTGACAGTCCCCACAGATAGACAGACACAGACTCAGACAGAAAGACAGACAGCATAGCGGACAGGAACGTCTCCATCCATCCATCCCTCCATCATATTTGTGCGTATTTTTCGGAGAATTTGGAATGCTGCTCTGTGGGAAAGAGGTGGGCATCTTGGAGGCCGTTAAAAGTGGCAGCACATCTCGGTCTCGTCTCGGTGTGTTTTTTTTTTTTTTTTCTTCGCGCCGATTGAATTTCCCCTCCCTTCCTTTAAGGAGGAAGTGAAAGGGCCGGTGAGTGATGCCTGCGGAGGCACTTAAGGTTTTAGTTGCAGGCGTCGCGGTGCCTGGGCAAGATTTTATATGACACATGAAACTAACTACACGGTACTTAGGCTCACTGTAAACCAATCTGAGATGCGCTGGAGAAAACAGGTCCATCAGCAGAGTGGGTCGTGTCTGTTGCCTGACAAAAAGGACTCGCGAAAAACCACATCAATTAAAAGTTCATTAAGTTCAGGCGCTGGCAGGATGAGACGCTTTCTATTTCGGTTTCGGCCAAAAACCCATTATCTATTCAAATCCCCGGATTAAGGCACAGCCATTTGTTCTTGTGAGGATAAATTACATGAAACAATATTTGGTCTTTTTTGGCTCATGCGAGGAACTGGCATGTTCGTATTTAGCAATGTGGAGGCAGTTGAAAGAACACTTGATGCTGCATCTTCACAATTATGAATTAATGCTACCAACAGGACCAAAATAATATGACTATATATGATAAATACGCAATCTCTTCAGAGAGTATTCTTTTTAGCCTCGCTATGCTTTGAAATTTGCTTACAGTCAAGCAGAGTCTGTGTTTTTGTTTTTTTTTTAAATAAAAAAAAAACACCTGCTTGGTTCCTGACAGATCTCAGATACTTGCCGAATATTCAGCCTCAGAATGCCTTCTTCATGCGCGCGCGTGTTAAACTGCTGTTGACGTCTTCTTTAATCTCTGACAGGGAGTGCCAGAGAGAGAGAGAGACTGAAGGCAGCCAGTTTTTTTGCAGAGATCTTCCCGGATGTTTCAAGGGTGCCTAGGAAGGGAGGGGTTGTTGTTTTATCCCCCCCCCCCCGCCCTCCCCCCTCCCCGACCACCAGCACCACACTCTCACTACCACCAGCATGGCAGTGATGAGGCCTTGCTGGTTGTGCTCAGCCGCAGACGTGTGATGGAGTGAGGGTGTCAATAACCTCAGCTGCACCCCTCCTCCAGTCTGCACATGGTGAGACCACAGTGGAGAGACCACTGGATTATGGGCGTGTGCTATGCAAGAGAGAGACAGAGGGAGGGGGAGAGAGAGAGAGAGAGGGAGAGAGAAAGAGAGAGAGAGAGAGAGAGAGAGAGAGAGAGAGAGAGGGAGGGAAAAGTCAGGTGCTTCTAGTCTTGGTTCAGTTCTGCTCATCCATCCACACTGTCTGTCTTGCGTGGCTAAGTGCAGGCTTCCGTCACGCTGGGGGGTATTACTCGCTATCAACAGGAGCAGGCCCGGGCGTTAAGAGACGTGTTCCTCTGACATAAAGACACGCTCTGAGGAAAAGGGGGGGGGGGGGGGGCAGCTGGGCGTGCTATAATGCTCACTTATTAGACCTGACAATCGGATGAAATGTCAAACCTACTTTCAGCTAACATTTCCCGCCGACGTGCCGATTTCCACGCAGATAAGGCCTAGCACGCTATTTAGCATAACCGTCGCACGCTCGTTCTTCTATACGTGTGTGCTTCCCGCTGCTGAAGTGGCTCGCTCTCCGCGACACTCTACATAGCAGCCACGGCTGTAATGCAGTCACTCCGAGTTCATCCACCGCGATAGCCCTATGGGAGACGCAGATCAATTCAGTCACCAGCTCCATGTTTGGGACTTTCCAGGGCATTGAGAGGCCTTTGCCTGTGTGTGTGTGTGTGTGTGTGTGTGTGTGTGTGTGTGTGTGTGTGTGTGTGCACGTGTGTCTACCTTAAAGGACTGAAGGGCTTTCAGAAAGCTTTAAACATGTTTTCATTTGCACAGCTTTCCTAACGACATGTAGGGTTTGATCAGCCAGACGCAGGTCTGATGTAAACGGGGTGAGCTCATGGTGCCTGGAGGCTTTGCTCGCGTGGTTCAAAGGTCACGCCTCAGCTCCAGTAAAAACAAGTAAACGTGTTGCAGGCCAAATGAATTTTTTCCTCAAAGACACACGCATTTAGGGAGGGATTTTTGTTCCCCTCTCCCTCTGGTGCTGCTCTTCCAAATAAACATTTAGAACACAAAAGTGAGCAGTCAGGGTTAAAAATGGAGGGAGAGAAAAATAAAGAAGAGGCATTTCTTTCATACTATGCAATTTCTTAGGGAACTGTATCAACAAGGCGGGATTCATAACTAATGATATATAATTTACAAGGTTACTGCAAGTTTAAATAAACAGACCTATTTTCCTCCTCTCTTGTGTCTCTTGTGACCAGAAAAAGAAAGAAAGGAGAAAAAAAAAAAAAAAAGTTCAGATGGGCCTGGAAAAACTTCATTATCACAAGGGGCACGAAGGGTTAGAGTCTGTGTATTTTTGTGTTGTTGGGGGAGGAGGGGGAGGGGAAAATAATATTTGATTTTTATTTAACCAGCTCAAGCCAAAGTCACAGCTGCAGTTTCATAACCACAAAACTGAAATAATATCCTCCTCCCCACCCTGCATCCCCGCTAATTAATACTGCACTGATCCTATTCCCTCTACAGCAATCTGCTCGCCAAGCCATCCTCCTGCCTCCCACGTGTTTCCTTTGAATTCCCAGCTGAACGTGGCTACGCGGGGCGAGAGGGAAAAAGAAAAAAGCGCCTGCACCTTAATGAAAATAGTGAGGTACTTACAAACTGCGAATTAATATTCATTTGTGGGCAAAGTCCTATGGGTACGTGTCCATCAAGTGCAGTCCCTGGGAGGCCTGGCCGCCTCTTAAATTGGAGGGAAGTAGGGCCCCCGTTTTTTTTTCTTTTAGTCAAGGATGATGGGAAAACGTACCACCTAATGTGCTTTAGTCCAATTTTAAGGTTGGGCAGAGCGTTAGGGCGTGAGAAGGTGGAATTCTTTCCCAATCAGGCAGTTATGTTTCCTTGAAGGAAAACAAGACATTTCCTTCTTTATTTTTCCCCTTTCCTAGACAAACCTACATTCACGTTAGCGTGCGTGTAATAGCCCTAAGTGTGCTGCCATGAACTGGGCTAAAAGCTAGCGCTCGGTTAGCTTCCAGGTCTGTGGAAGAGGCCTGAGGCGTTGGTGTTTCAGACTCACCATTCTCTCTTCAGGCCCATGTACTGGCCGTTGGTGACCGCGTGATGGTTGAGCAGCGGGTTTTTGGTGGGCGCCGGCGACGACAGGTCCAGGCCGCGGTGGCCGTTGCTGCTGCCGCCTCCACCGGCGCCGCCGCTGCTGCCGTTGTTGTTGTTGTTGTTGTTCTCCTCCTTCACGTGGGCGTTCGTCACCTCCTTCCATAGCTGCTGCAGCTCGGCTGGAATCATGCCTGCAACAAACAAACTGGCTAATTAAATCAATTAACGGCTAATCCGACTCTCTTCGTCACGTAATTAAATCAAAGCATGTGTAAACAAAGGCGAGTATTAATGAGGGGGAATTAAAAAAAAGAAAGAAAGGAGTGCTTACACAACAGAGGTGATAGTGTGTGTGTGTGTGTGTGTGTGTGTGTGTGTGTGCTTGTGTGTGTGTGTGTGTGTGTGTGTGTGAGAAGGAGCGAACGGCTCCACTCCCCCCTGCTCACCCCCCTCCCTTTCTCCTCCCACTCTTCTCTCGCTCTGTGATGTGCCCTGTGTGTTTGTGTACACAAATCCCTGGCATTCACACACATTTCATGCCCTGAGTAAATAATTAACATCCAGACAAGGCATGAAATCTGAATAATCACCATTTTTTTTCCCTCTCACAAGATTGAAAGAGGAAGGCAGTGTGTGTGCTCACACAGAGGGAGGGAGAGAGCGAGATAGAAAGAGAAAGACATGAAAGTTTACAATAGAACATCACAACAACAACAACACACACACACACACACACACACACACACACACACAAAAACAAGACCCTGGGGTAATACTCTGGAAAGCGCATTAATGTGCAAAATACTTAAAGCTTCGCACCGCCTCCAATTGACACAGAAGACTTAAACCTCATTTAACAAGTCAAGCACACAGGCGCTCACACATCCTTTGAAAGGGGGGAAAAATCCCTTGAAGACACAAGACATCTCTCCTGCTCAATCACACATGCGTGCATACACACACACACACACACACTCACACTCTCTCTCTCTCTTCCTCATGCACACACACACACACACACACACACACACACACACACACACACACATAACGCGTGATGTTCTCTGTGTCTGACTGACAGCGATGCACACACCCAGGGCGAGATTGGGGACAGAGAAAAGGAGTGGGGGGTGGGGGTGGGGGTGGCGGGGTGAGACGCTGTATTTGTACTCTGAGCGCTCCGTGTCTGAGAGAACACAGCCACTGTCTGCACAGCGATGTATACGTGTGCCAGAACAAACACACAATGTCTGGGAGAATGCAAAATGTGGCCTTCAGCTGACATGAAGGAGACAGTGCAGATCAGACAGGACGAGAGGAAAAAAAAAAAAAAAAAACAGTCAACTGCAATGGCAGGCATTGGCCAAAGTTTTTTTTCTTTTCTTTTTTTCTTATTTTGAAGTGCTTGACTATGAAATGTATTTGACCACCTTACATCTCTAATGGCATATTGAGAAATCCAATATGTACTCGTAAGGAATGGAAGCAAATTAGCAGTGGGTATTCATAAATGAATACTTGAATAGAGGCAGGTTTTTAAATATGTTAAAAGACCCCTTGGATATTGCTGGTGAATTAAGCCGAGAGAGAAAAAGAGAGAGAGAGAGGGACAGAGAGAGAGAGAGAGAGAGATGGGGAGAGAGAGAGAGAGATGGGAAGACCACTCGCTTAACATTACAATTAATTAAATCGATTTTTGAAAATGAGCAAATGGCAAATGAAAGATGATTTGCACATGCTTATCTAGGGGTGGATTTATATTCTTTAGACTGCCCGCAGCCCCCACCAGTACACCCATCTACCCCCCCCCCCCCCCCCACTTCTCTTTTTAATCGTTCTCCATAGATACGAGAAGTGGTCCTTTTCAAGGGAGCACCACGAGTGCGTTTCCTAATGCACTATGCAAAATGCTTAGTCTTAATTTATTCCTGTTGTGGTCCAAATAACGGGACGAGGTGAAGATCTCAATACGATCAGCAAAAAAATATTTTTAATTTGATAAGCTCCTAAAGATTTTAATTACGCTTGTAATGGAGAACAGTGGCCTAATGAGGCGCGAGGCCCCGGGAGAGTGCGGGGCGGGGTGGTGCGGAGTGGAGCGTTGAGCCGGAGTCGGAGCGCACTGAAACGAGGCTGATAGGATTGCTGTAAATTCACGCCGGATCGTTTGCATATCAAAGAGCGCAGGAAATTATTGCAGGACAAATCAATAACCTTTCCACGTTCCAAGGAGCATCCTTTTTTTTTTTTTCAGCCCGACACCAATATCTCTTCTTTCTCCGTCTCTGTCTCTTTGTCTTCCTGGCAGTGTCGATGTGCATACCTTCTTGAAACTATGTATTGACATGCAGTTAAGACATTTTGTTGGCCACTAGCGCAAACACAAAATGTCAAAGGGCTTTCAAAAAACCTCTACTGCGAAAGCATTCTAATGCAGTGGGAATTTGCTTTCTTGGCCTTTTTTTTCCCCTCTCTTTTTTTAGCTGGTCGTTCAGATGGTTAAATCCTTAGAGGGAAAGTTTGGGGGCTGATGTTGGATGGGGAAGGTCATTGTAGTTGTAGTGAGTGTCCTGGGTTGCAGCTGCGGGAACAATCATTTTCCCCCACTTGGTGCCCGGTGACAGTGTGCGATGTATTTTTAGCCGATGTGCTTGACAGGGCAGCCCACTCTCCCTCAATTACCCAACAGTCCTGCTGACCCCGACACCACTGTTTACTGAGACGAGACCACGCCGGATAGACTCGTCTGATGAGAAGGGGTAACGGAGTGGGACGAAGCTGTCTTGCGCTCCCTGATCCCTCTTTTTTTTCCCCCACTCCTCAATCCCTGTTTCTCTCTCTCTCTCTCTCCCTCCCTCTCTCTTTTTCTTTCTCTCTCTCTCTCTCTCTCTGTCCTCTACGTGACTCACTCCCTCTGTCATCACAAGGGAATCAGGGGAAAAACCACACACCTTTCAAAATCTATCACTTATGACAGTCAAATGTATTAATATCTTCGATATAATGCATTCTTGGCCTCGTCGGATCACCACAGAGCGCTCACTCAAAAAGGGCTCTCATTTTATTAGGGGCTGCGCAGAAGGGGTGAAAGCCGTGCGCTTCTCTGAGCGTTTCCAGGTCATTCTTTTTAAAAAACGCCGGATTGGTTTATCTCTCCTTTCTCCATTTGTCAGCGGCGGCCCGCTCCACTCATTACAGGTGGGGGACACAGATGAGCACTGTAAAAAATGTATGTTGTTGGGACACTTGATTGATCACCGGCAGGCACAACTCAATTTTTACCGCGGCAGGTAGTCGGGGGCCGAGCTCTTCAACCTTTTCCCGTCCTTGTACCTCCGTACCCAGGTGACCATGTTCAAGCAAGCAGAAAGTTGATTTAAGGTTCATAATGACATCAGTTGCGAGCCATCATCCGTGGAATAAAAAATGGCCCAGTGCCCTGGTCTCTTTAAACTGGGCTGTTACCGCTCACGCTGCCCCCAGATGCCACGAGGGAAGGGGGGGGGGGGGGGGGGGGGGGGGGGGGGGCGGTGACACCACTATTAGTTTATTGTTCCATCAGGGCCCAGACCTCGGGTGCACCTCTGTTTATGTTGCTGTAATCACTGGCTGGCTGATATGCACCCCTCAGGCCTAAAATATGTTCCTTCCTAATGCTGCAGGAACTATTACCAGTTGCCGTGCGGCCGGCCGAATCAATCACTGCCACCGGGAGGGTATTAGGCGTCCCTGACGCGCCGCGCCGCAGCCCAGCGAACACTTCACGCGCTGCCACATTCTTCGCTTTCATATTACCGGCAAATTTGTCTTGTCACTGTCCCGTTGCCCTCTCTTGGACAACTTAACTGATGTTCTTCGGTGGCGGCAGCAGCAGTGGCGGTTGTGGTGGTGAGCAGAGAGGGGGTCATGGGGGAGGCCAGTGGGCCACAAACACACACACACGTCAGCCGATGGCAGCGCTGTGAGGAGGAGGAGGAGGAGGAGGAGGTAGAGGCGCACACCTGGCAGCCACACCTGGGAGTGCTCAGTGGCTGCCATGCAACCACAAGAATACACAGACACACACACAGGAACCCACACAACTGCAGGGCAAGAGGTGTGTGCTGCAGGATCAGAACAGTTGTTTTTTGTGTGAGGAGGA
This sequence comes from Clupea harengus, assembly GCF_900700415.2. Lineage (NCBI taxonomy): Eukaryota > Metazoa > Chordata > Actinopteri > Clupeiformes > Clupeidae > Clupea > Clupea harengus. Next base: position 932,211 of record NC_045156.1, read on the forward strand.
TGGTGGAGACTGTCCTCAAACTCCACACTTTAATAATGGAGAACAGACCTCGGCCTGTTCTCAGACGGAGAGAAATTACTCTTCTGGCCCCAGTTTCTTCTGCCTGCACATTAACTGCAGTCATCTCTAGCACGTCATATAAATGACAATTAAAAGCCAATGGGAGAGTGTTTATTTCTTAACCCATTAAGCCAACTCAGTATTAATAATTTATCAGATTTTTCTTCTTACCCCCCCCTCCCCGTCCCCCTCAATCCCATCCTATCGTACCTCCTCCTCCAAAAAAAAAAAGAGAGACTCAAGCTATATTTTGAAATTCTCTCTCAGGATTCTGATTGGCCTGCAGAGCAAACAAACAGTCCGATCTGTGATCTCTGGAGGACAAATAATCACTCGTCTCCCATCACTCCCTGCAGTAATCCTCTATCTGCTACTGCAGCCAAAGACATAATCGTCAAGGTCTCGACGCGGCCACACGTCGCATAATTCATCTCTCGGCGCTTTCTCTCTCTTCTTTTTTTTTTTCCTCCGCTCTTTCTTTTTCTCGCAGCGCTAACTAGTTGCTGAATATTGTCGATTAGATCTGGGGCTGTGTAGGTCTCGCGCACTGGTGCATGAAAGGATTCAGTGGCGTAGAAAACAGAAAGGTCATCAATAACTTCAAACAGCCAAGCAGAAAATGTGGCGAATCGGAGAAAGAAATAAAGAGAAAGAGAGAGAGAGAGAGAGAGACTCCTGTCCGTCGGTAAGTGTTTTAACAGCTGTCTCACACTGAGTTAACTGCCGATGGCTTTCCAAGGACACATCCTACACTCGTGGGGACTGCCTAACCAGCTCTGACCAGAAAACAAGAGCGCCCAGCGCCAGCGAGACAGAAAGGATTACTCCCCTCAACAAAACTATTGCTCAATCTGAGTGGAGGGCAACAATGCTACACCGCTTGCTGTACACAAGCATGAGGGACCACATGCTGTGATTTATCTGTTTGTTTTTTTCAAATAATTCAACATCCCTATGAAAGCCCATGTCACAGATCCCAGATAGATTACTAAAGTGTGTAAACACTTATTTGTTTGTGTGTGTGTGTATGTTTGTACCTATGTGGGTTTATGTTCACCAGTGTTTGTGATTATGTATGCATTTCCCCTGTGTGTGTGTGTGTGTGTGTGTGTGTGTGTGTGTGCGTCTGACAAACATCTGCATTGTGCAGTTTTCTGGAATTAGACACAAATGGCACACAAACGCCTCCACGCCTGTGCCTTTGGCTACGGCCTGATCTCAAGTGTGTGTGTGTGTGTGTGTGTGTGTGTGTGTGTGTGTGTGTGTGTGTGGGGGGGGGGTTATACCATGCTCTCTCCAAACAATAACAGCACTGTACGGGCCCTGTTTATGATTGCCTATTACCTAACAGCCCACTCAGGCCTCCCTTTTCTCTTCCCCTTCTTATCTGCTAATTCTCCACTGTTTGTCTTAGCCGGGGAATGAATGCCGTGTGTCATGCATCCAAAAGAAAAAAAGTAAAACACACTATGAAAGAGTCTTTGTCAAAAGGGTGCTGCTCCTTGAGAAAATATTACAAAACAAACAAAGTAAATAAACTTCCTGGGAAAAAAAAAGAAAACAGCCCCCACGCACACACACACACACACACACACACACACACACACACACTGACTCACCGTCCTTCTGTGAAATCTGACACAACGCAGAGTTCACAGAAGCTAGCTAGCAGTTGAGCAACAATGGGACTTTTCTTACCTCGCCCTTTCCCCCACCCATCCCTGTGGACAAGCCACTGACAGAGGGACTACACCCCGCATGCTGAACTATCAGGAAGGGGCACGGGCAGAGATCATTTGTCCATCTTCCATATTCCATGGAAATCAGAGAGGAAGGAAGTTGTGTTGTCAAATAGGCGCCGAGATAGGCTGACGTGTGCAAGGGGAAAAGGCTGATAAGGAAGACACGGCTGTGGTTTTACATGTGTGTGTGTGTGTGTGTGTGTGTGGACATATGGACGTGGACATGTCTACACACAGAGTTAATACAGTAGATATTAATGTGTCTATGAGTCGACATGAGGGCACTGTCAATTTGGATCAATGAGTGCGTGCTCGCTAAATGGCCAAAAATATCATCCAGTTATCTGTGATAACTAGATGTGTGTACAGTATGCGAGTGCGAGGGTGTGTGTGTGTGTGTGTGTGTGTGTGTGTGTGTGTGTGTGTGTGTGTGTGTGTGTCCGTACACACTGACCCTGAGTGAGCGAGTGCAGGGAGAGGGGGCTCTGGCCGGGCTGGATGGTGAGGAGACCCTGTCTCTGCAGGTTGAGCAGGTGCTGCTGCTGGAGCTGCTGGACCTGCATGAGCTGCTGCTGAAAGGCCAGCTGCTGGGCCTGGGACACCTGCTGCTGACCACCAGGGAGAGAGAGAGGGAGGGGGGGGGGGGGAGAGAGAAGATAAGGTAGAGCTGTTAGAGGACAGGCCCAAACAGACAACCTTGTGCACACACACACACACACACACACACACACACACACACACACACACACAAATCTCTGCATACAAAGCTGGTGCTGAGTAACAGTACAAACACAGATAGACAGACAGATACACAGACACACACACAGACTCAGAGAGAGAAGTGTTCAGATGACATATATAGACACGTACACTATTTCAGCACACACATGGGCTGCTGAGGTGTACAGATGAGATAAGATTACACGTGCTTCTATTACTGCCCAATGTAGTGAGGACCCCCCCCCCCCACCACACACACACACACACACACACACACACACAGCACACACACACACACACACACACACACAAACACACAGGAGCGTTCTCTTCTTGTGTGGCTCCATCCCCCTAACGGAGTTAAGACAGGTACAATCCTTTTTCCGCTTAATTAACGACAAGCCACACGGCAAATGACAAACAATGAAACAACATAGTTAATCATTCATAATAAGAGCCACAGGATTTTAATTACGCCCATTCATAATTCAGCAAACAATGTGTGACTGAATCAAAGAGCTTAATATCCACCACCAGCGTGAGTGCGCGCGTGCCAACGCCAGTGACTCTCGGAGGTAAAACACTGGTGCAGCAGGGCTGAGCCTTTAAAGGCGGCGCAATCAGCTTCCATCCTTAGTCACTCATCGCCACCGCTTCAAAAGGAAGGCAAATAAGAGGAACCAAGGAGGACATTATGAGGAGGGGGGAGAAAGTTCTGGAAGGCCCTAAAATGTGATGCTCAATTAAGAGGAGAGAAAAGAGGAGTGTGGTTGTAGTGCTGGTGTGTGTGTGTGTGTGTGTGTGTGTGTGTGTGTGTTAGAGAGAACAAGTGAGAAAGGGAGTACACACTGTGGAGTCAGAACAATAAATAGAGGGAAATTATCTAATATCCCCAATCTTGCCGGAATCAAAACAAATGGAAGATGTCCTCTATAGACGTGAGGCAGACCAGTTAACCCTATGAACAATCCTCTAATCCAAAGTGACTACGTCCACACAATGCATATAATCTATACTAAGTCTGACTATGCTTGACTTTCTATGTTAACCGCTCAGGTACCGAGAAACCAGGGAAAGTTGAACGTTCTAAAGAATATCTGGGTCCATTGAATATTATCCCATACATAATTGATGAACGCAGATTAGAATGTTCAAACCCCCCCCCTGCCGAGGGGCTCATTTCAAAGCACAGTTCGGTTACAGTGGCAGATAGAAATGTTGTTAGAGCTGTTCACATTTAGATTTCAAATGATGTTTAGAGGGTCTTCCCAATCTTAGAAGTAACACTTTGAAATGTCATTAAGAGGGGGCATTTTAACACTGTGCAGAACTGATCCAACTAATAACAATAATACATCTTTTTTTTTTTGTTTAAACCAGCACAGCAATAGCTTCTTAATTAAATAAGTGTACAAATGAATATGATAACCTATTCCAAACTTGGTGGTAATGTAGTTTTGGACAAAGGAAAGAGTGGCAATGACAGGCGTACAGGATGTGAGACCGCATGAGCAAGCAGGACTGACTCCAGTGGGAGGGTGGATGGGTGGGTGGGGGCATTAAAAGCAGCCCAGGCTGCCAAGCTGTGCGCCGCACCCTGTTACCAAACACAGGATACACCACTTTTGTTTACCCCTCACAATTGAGCGCACACAAAAAAGGTCTCGGCACAACACGGCCGGCAGGTCACCCGGCGAGGGCTGGGAGTGAGACCTGAGATATCCTGATAACTCAACCCGGCCACACAGGGCCACAAACACACATCAACACACGCACACGTACACACACACACACACACACAGGGCCACAAACACACATCAACACACGCACACACACGTACACACGTACACGTAGGTACACAGAAACAAACATTCATGCACACACAGTTTCTCTTTTCACACATCCACCCACACACTTACTCATGGTTACTCTGGAACAAGTTCCCTCTTACTCCTTTCCTATCTATCACACACACACAAACACACACACACACACACGCACGCACGCACGCACGCACGCACGCACGCACGCACGCACGCACGCACGCACGCACGCACACACACACACGCACACGCACACGCACACGCACACGCACACGCACACACAAACACACACACACAAACTTTCACACTGACTAAATCCCCAGTGACCATTGCCACATTTATTTGCATGAGTTCCCAAATCTGTTTTGCCTTTAGGTCCATATTAATTCATTAAATACAGCCAATATTTTTCGAATTTTCGAAATGCCGAACTTCTAAATCTTAAACCATTCCATTGTCTTAAGAGACTCAGAAGGAGAAGGCGAAGGAGAAGGCGAAGGAGAAGAATGGATGTAGTGACTTGACAGAGGAGAACGCCGAATGATGGCAGAGCTTAGTGTGGCAGAGGCCAAGCCTGACTCTGAGCACTCTGTTTAAGTGTCACTTCACAGCAGGAAAAGCTCCCCCTCTTACTGCATTATATGAAGTCTGTACACTTCCTCTCATAGCAGGGAACCTCATACACTCTTTCTGTGTTGTGTGTGTGTGTGCGTGTGTGTGTGTTAGTGTGTGAATGGGGTGGCTGATGAGGAGCAAAATCTTTGATCATCCGCATGTGTCCTCCGTGGTAAACACAACCTTGCCTTTTATACACAAAAAAAAAAAATAGCCAAAAAAATAAAAAATTCCAGCAAGTTCAAACTTTCACCCTGTCTCTGATTTCCAACCTTTTCTTCTTCTCTCTCTGGTCTCATCAGCTGACAGGAGCTCCAGTGCTCTCTCTCT